>NW_017535296.1:1470493-1475454 GCF_001853355.1 Bactrocera latifrons
TGAACAAATTATTGAAAGCAAATAATAATAGTGTACCAAAAATTAAAGCGAAAATACCAATCATATAAAAGCCTTCCTCATATTATACACATCTATACGTATTTTTGAGCAGAAAAAATGGTCAAATAAGTGAAAGATTAAATTATCAACGTATAGTAATAAAATTAAAATAAGAATCAAGTCAAGTGCAAAATTACTTAAATTACTTGAAATAAATAAAAACGAGACAAAAGTGAACTTCGCCTGCACCGAAGCTATAACACCGTACACAGGTGCGTTTCTCATAGTATAAAAAGTCTTTATATTAATTTTTCACGGATATCCGATAGTCATCCGATATACACGATTCTGACAAATATGCTGCTTCTTGGGGAGTAAGATGAGTATGCAAAATTTTAGATCAATATCTTGAGAACTGAGAGACTAGTTCGCGTATATAAAGTTATATAGAACAACACACAGGCGGTTATAGCTAAATAGACTTAGCTGATAATTTTTATATGTTTTTATATTTCTCTCAGTGTTACAAATTTCTTGGCAAACCCTGTTCAGGGTATAAAAATATATACAAAGTAGTACGTCTGCTGCCCTACATAATCCGAAGCCAGAGTGACTCAAATGCACGAAATATAATATAGTATTACTTTTCATGCGTACATACACAGAGAAACAAATGTATATAAATGTGTGAAACAAAGATACTAGAAGAAATCATAAAAGCAAATACGGATAATTTCAGCACCAAAAAAAAAAAAATTTAACAAAATGTCAAACACAAAAACATCGACGAACAATATAAAAACGTGAATGTGAAAAATATGTATATATATAAAAAAAAAAAAAAAATATTGCAACAAGAATTTGCGCTCAATAAACAGCTCCTTGGCGAGAACGACGACGATGACAAGCATACCAAATATTCGCCGCTAGCGACCGACTAATTCTTTTCGTGCGCAAACATAAAAAAGAAAAGTAGAAGTCATAAAAAATAAATAAATTTGTATTATGTTGGAATTTTTCTAAAAAAAAAAAATCAAATAATGAAAAGAAGACCTTAGGCATGCAAAGACAAAAAAATTAAAATAATGAAAAAAAACAAAAGAAAAAACATTATCTGTGTGCTAAAGAGCATATGGCACATGTCCGGGCTTACTGAAAATTTTTGAAGAGTACATACATGCGTAGAATAAAGAATAAAATTATTTGCATGTATGTATGCGTAGGCAACAAGTGAGAGTGAGTTGTGGATACACTCGGCTGAACCGGAATGGAGCATGTAGACAGGAGGTAAGCTAAACTGGGCGAATAGCTGATTGAAATGCCATAAATAAAATATATACATACATACATACATATACATATATTAGCAACTGTAGGGCGAGAAATGATGCTTGAATATGCTAAAAATATATGAAAATAAAAAAAGTAAATATTTTTGTATTTGTAATTAAATAACGTTTTTTTTTACCATGGTTACTGTATACGTATGTTCATGTATGTATGGTATGTACAAACACAAGTTTTATCGCTCGTATTGCACAATCGACACAGTTTGTTGAGTAAGTTTCAAATAATTCATATACTAAAGAATATGTTATACATGTACTCTATATTAGTATAATACATTGCTTGGTTGGTACCAGCATGACGGGCTATAAAAGTTTTAATGTTATTGCTTGACCGGTCTACTGGTAGAATTGATGACAAACTTGTATGCACGCATAATATATTAACACATACAATCATGCTATTGATGGTTCTATTTAAATTCGTCAAAAATGAATGGAAATATTTGTCAATTAGATGCAGAACGCAAACGAAATATTTTAGAGCGTTCAAAAACAAAAACAAAAAAAAAACTAAAACATTTTTAAGGTGTGTGTAAAATGATAAACAATTTTAATAGGAGTTTGGAGCTATTCAATCACGCTGCATGCTTCATGAGCAATACAAATATGAATTATGTAGATACATATGTATTTTTTTTTACAAAAAAAGCAGGCAGCAATAAATACGTGATATGTAAATTATGATTTTACATAGTGCCTTAGGTCATATCAAGCGTTAATTTGATGTGCTAATAAAACAAGAAAAAACTTTAACTTCAGCTGCACCGTGCCTGTAATACCCTTCATAAAGAACTTGATTTTGATGAGTCAGTTTGTATAGCAGTTACATGCTACAGTGGTTCGATCAGAACAATTTGTCCCGAGAGTCTTGTCAAATAAAAATTTTCCATGCAAGAATTTAAATTTGATCGAACAATTTGTATTGCTGCTGACAGACAAATAAAAAAGGACGTTATCTCAAAAACTGAGGGACTAGTCGCGAACATAGCTAAATAAACCCAGCTCAATGTGCTGATTATTTTTATACTCTCGCAATAAAGTTGCTAAAGAGAGTATTATAGTTTTGTTCACATAACGGTTGTTTGTAAGTCCTAAAACTAAAAGAGTCAGATATAGGGTTATACATATATACCAAAGTGATCAGGGTGACGAGTAGAGTTGAAAAATTGAGATATCATGATGAAACTTGGTACACGTATTTCTTGGCTCCATAAGAAGGTTAAGTTCGAAGATGGGCAAAATCGGCCCACTGCCACGCCCACAAAATGGCGGAAACCGAAAACCTATAAAGTGTCATAACTAAGCCATAAAGATATTAAAATGGAATTTGGCACAAAGGATCGCATTAGGGAGGGGCATATTTGGACGTAATTTTTTTGGAAAAGTGGGCGTGGCCCCGCCCCCTACTAACTTTTTTGTACATATATCGGAAACTACTACAGCTGTGTCAACCAAACTGTAAAGGGTCGTTTCTTTTAGGTATTTCCATATACAGTTCAAAAATGGAAGCAATCGAATAATAACCACGCCCACCTCCCATACAAAGGTTATGTTGAAAATCACTAAAAGTGCGTTAACCGACTAACGAAAAACGTCAGAAACACTAAATTTTACGGAAGAAATGTCAGAAGGAAGCTGCATCCAGGCTTTTTTTTAAAATTGAAAATGGGCGTGGCGTCGCCCACTTATGGACCAAAAACCATATCTCAGGAAGTACTCAACCGATTTCAATGAAATTCGGTATATAATATTTTCTTAACACCCTGATGACATGTACCAAATATGGGTGAAATCGGTTCACAACCACGCCTGAAATCTCGATTATCACTTTATCATGCGAGAGTATAAAATGTTCGGTGACACCCGAACTTAGCCCTTCCTTACTTGTTTATGTATAGTATATTATTATTAGGGTCTCCGCCGTTTCTTTCGTTCCGTTACGTTTAGCAGTTGCAAACTCCGTGGCAAGCTATACCCTGTTCAGGGTATAATAATACATATTGAAGAGTAGCTTGCTAATACTCCTTTATAGTATGTACACAAATACAAAGTATATATGTTTTTGCCGGTACTGTACTGTAAATAAATAAATCGGTTGTGATTACGAGAATACAGAAAGAAAAACCTATAAATCGTTTCGATTATTAAAGAAATACACCGTAAATTTTGGATGCAACATATATGTATACCGCTACTTTATGCATTGTCGATAAATTAAATTTTCTACAAAAAAAGATTGTAAATACTAAATGCTTGTTTGAAAAAGTTAATTGGATGTCATTCAATATGCAAACAATACAGAGAATAACAAAGGTAATTCAAAAATCGATAACTCTGCAAACTGCCACTTTCGACACTTCACTTATAATGAGTGCAGACTATCATTTATAACGAAAACCTATTATACATTTATAAATGAAAAAAAGTAGCATGTGAACTTTTGCAAGAAATAAAATTATGGACTATTTTACTTATATAATAAATAGGTATCTAAGAATAAATAAAACGACATGGAAAGCAAAAATTTTAAACAGGCTGACGAGTATAAAATCTATTAAATTTATGGCAATAAAACTTGCGCAAAAGAAAAAGATATTCTGCAGAAAATTTAATTAATACTAATAAAAATATTTATTAGGATATTCCAAATGTTTTGAAAAAACACCCAACACAAATTCGGTCGGACGAGATAACTTATCGTTACTACATGACAAAAAAACACCAACAATAAATAAAACAATACGTTTTTAAACGAAAGCATTTATTAAAAAATCAATATCCACCATAATTGGATTGCAAATATTTGATAGTGCAACTTGCGCAAAAGCAATTGAAATTAAATGAGAAGAGTTTTAATATGTCAACAATCGTCAGATAAATGGTATCAGACTTAATACCTTATAAAATTAGTTAAACAGGCAGTCGGCTTACTTGAAACGCTTGAAAGCAGAAGTGAGCTATAATCTATGTCGAAAAAAAATGTTTAGTTTTACTATGCACATATGTATGTATGTACAAAAAATTTATATAAAATAAAAAGTCACTCCTTTCAGGCGAAAAATCCGCCTAGACTTACTATGTATTTATAAAAATAAAGTAAGAAGCATGCATTCCTTTTTTAAAAATCAATAGAATATAAAATGGTTAAGTGCTACCCAAAAATCGACAACGAACACTAAAGAATTCTAAACAAAAATGGCAACAAATGATTAGAGATGCAAGGCGATATACGCCAATATGTATTTGTTTTTCATAGATGTTTGTAGGCATGCTCACCTGCGCAAATACTCTTACCTATTTTTTCTAAAAGCACTTTAACAGAGTATGTATGTTTGTGTATAAAAATTTATTTCTAAGGTGCGGTGTAGCTTAACTAGTTCAAATCGAACGTACATAAATACTTGTGTTAAATGCGCAATGACATTTTTTTACTGCTGATAAGATTATTGATACAGCTTTTACAGCGATCGTATATTTGCTGTCATTCGATTGTTTACCTTCTTCGCATTTTTCTAACTTTATATGTGCGGCTTTTATTGTGTATAAAAAACCAAATCAAGTGCAAAATATTTTTTTTTTAATATAAGTATATAAATAGATATGTATGTAAGT
>NW_017535296.1:1476274-1497514 GCF_001853355.1 Bactrocera latifrons
TTATTTAATTATAATTATAAAAAAATTCGTTAATTAAAAAAATCGCAACTCCATTTACATATATAAATTACGCATAATTTTAAAACATAAATAATTTGAAAATAGCGAGCAGCACTGTTAATAAATATTCGTGATTAATTTTAATTGTGATTGAAAGAAAGAAAGCGCCTTAACAATGTATAACTGAAAGTCATCGTATTTATTATGAAGCCTTATTAATATTTTAATGCACTTTCAAATCACAGCCAATCAACGTCACAAGTGGAGAATTTTAAAACGCGTTTCACCCTACACTGAATCGTGGTCGGCACTAATACTACTCGTGATATGTGTGACCGAGTGCATGCTTGGCTTCACTGCCATCAGTGCAATGTGAAAGGGATGCAACAAATTATAAAAAAGCATTGCGCCCTATTGGTGTGCTGCTACTGTTGCTTTTTTTCACGTAGACTTTTTCAATTTTATTTCATTTGCACTGCAATGGCGATAGCAAAGCAATGTGTGAGTGCAATTAATTGGAAAATAAATTGGTCATAGAAAATACGCGAGCGAAACGCACTGCCAACAACAAAATGAAGGAATTCATTTAGAGCGGCAGCAACATGCCTTTACACTTTACTTAAATGGTTAAATGACAGGAAAATAAATAAATAAATGGTGAACAAAAAAATAAACCAACAATTTTGAAAGCAGTGCCTGAATGACAGTGTGGTGAGCGATGCAAGTGGCAAAATGACGAACAGGCGAACGACCTGCAGCTAGCTAGTAAAGACGACGCGTTCCATATAAATACATAGGTAAAGTGCAGCGATAATGATTGAAAAAAAATTTTTTTTTTAAATCAGAAAAAAATGCACAGAAAATAATTAAATGTATATATTATTAAATAACAAAAAAAAAAGAAGCATTGCCTAAGTAGCAGTGGATTGCTGATACAAAAGCGGCGTTTGCAAGTTGTGATGGGAAAATTAAATGCGAAATGGAAATAGTTGTGTGCCTAAATGGACGTTGGAGAAAGTAAATGCACATTAGAAAATGTGTATGTGTAGTTTGGACGTACTCACATATTTTATTATGTAGCCATTTTGCTAAAAGTTCAAAGTAAATTACACTTGATTATGAGAGACAGTAATTCTGAGGTTTGTTTTTATTTTATTTTATTTGCTTTTTAACGATAACCACCACATCGATAAGCAACCAAAACGTGGAAATTGCAGCGAAAAATAAATACCTGCATGAAATAAAGGCAAGCAAGGTTCAATGTCCCTGAGTAGCGAAAAACACAACGCAACTGAAATCATCCCCTTTTTGCCGCTGACAAGGTGTACAAATGAAATAAAAAAGCAGATCGAAGGTGAAATGTGTTGCAATCGGCAAAGTGGAGATGCGAGTGTGCAAAAACAAATAAAATAAAATAAATAAATGTGTAAATAAACATAAAACCAACATTAACCTGCTATAGCGTCGGTATCACTGCATACTTCGATTGTTAAATTTTAGCTGATTTGAGGTGTGCACAGTGTGTTGGTTGACCCAGTAAATTTGTAAAACGTTAGCTTCAGTTATAGTGAAGCAATAATACTCTGTACAGGCGCATTTTTAGCGCACAAAATAGTATAAATTATCATGATTTTGATTGTTCATTTTTTAATAACTAAAATTTTTTCCATACAAAAACTTGATTTTAAATAGCCGAGTTTCGTGCAGATATCCTGTCCATCAAACTAGTTTTGCATACTCTATCTAGATCGGCCACTTTCTATAGCAGCTATATGCTATAGTGTTCTAATAATGGCGGTTCTTGCAGAGAAAAGGACGTCTGCAAAATTTCAGACCTGCATCTCAAAATTGAGAGATTTGTTCGAGGATATAAAGACAGATCCTGGGTCTCCAAAATTTTCTTCTGGGTGTTACAAATTTTGTGGTAAACTCATTCAGTTTAGTATGAATTACTAAAACACAATTTAATATGTTTGAAAACAAAAAATAATGTTTCTAACGCCACGCAATTATCGCACATATCCTTGTAACCATTGCCTTGGCAGTTGTTACATATTGACATTGTACTACGCGAAGTTGGTTGTTCGACACAAAGACGTCAAGTTGCCGATGACTCATTTCGTATGTCTGGCAAAAAAACAAAAAGAAAAACGTACGTATGAATGTATGTATGTATATGCAGTATATTGAAGGAAAAGAGGAGCATGCAACCAGTACAACAACCCGACAGGCAACTAGCTCGTCTACACAAATCAGGCTTCCCACTTGCATTTGTTGCTCCCCTTTCAATGACGACGAAACAATGCTGCCTTTGGCAATGGAGTTGATGGTGATGATGGGAAAATGCTGTTGCTGTTGCTGTGTTGCGGCTAACAGCCACCAGCGCGCGCATGTCGCGTCTTTATATACACTGGCCGACTAAATTACTGCCGCAGCCAACCCACTTGTATTAACCAACAAACAAGCAAGCAGCCTAACAGCCAACTTGTCACATCTGCACTTCCTTTGTTCCTCGCATACATAGCTTGGAAATTGTATGTATGTATTTATGTATGTAACATGTACTATATATTAATATTATATTCATATGTAACTGCTTTATTTCTTTTGTTTTTGACTTTGTAGCGCCTCGTTAATTTCATATTTGTCAAAGTTCTTAAGATGATACTAATTTGTGCTAATAATAAAAAACTTTTTAATATTTTCATGTCAATTGTTTAATTTTATATTTTTTGGTATTTCTTTTATTACTGCAAATATGTATGTACATATATATTTTTAGCTCAGATTATATGCACATTATTTAACTTCACTTTAATATATATATGGTGACTCACCTTTCTCATTTGGACATACGTTCAACTGCTCATCGTCGCGTGAGACTTGTGTGATTATTGATGTTGCATCCATTTAAGCATAAATTTTTTACTTCACTCTCGGTAGGCAAATATAAGACTTTGCCTGCCGCCGCCGTCGTTTTGTTTATGTGTTTAAAACAACAACAAAAATTTACAAAAATTAATTTCGCACGTACAAAATATAAATAAAAAACTAAAATATTTTTCAAAGATATGTATCTTTCACACACTTGTTTATTATTTTATGTATTATTAATATTTTTTATTTATGGCTCTTTGAAATTCGTTTCACTTTTCGGCTGCTGTGCGCGTGCCGTCGTTAAATATACATATAATATTATTATATATTTTTTTCAAATGTTTTGATTGATTGTTAAAAGGCGTTTCGCTTTCCACCAAATTATGCAATAATCTCTAATCTTGCTTTGTAGAAATATCACTTTTTAAAGCAAACGCTTTATTTGTTCTGTGATTACAAAAATACTGTTTTGTGTGTAAAATTATGTTAAATAAACTTTCATATATTTTTTAAATTCATTTTTTAACTCAAAGGAACCACAGCAAACTTGGAGAACACAAAGAAAACCTGAAATTGAAAGTAAAAACAGTTTTAATGATATTATATTTGTATATGATACAAAAACAATAAAATCTAATCATTAAATATTTTTCTAAAATAATTACGTAATAAGAAAATAGGAAATAAATATGAAAAAATAGACGGTTGCATCAAAGTTAGATTAGATTAGAATTTTAGATCTTTTATCTCAAAAATTGAAGTGTTAATTCGCGAATATACAGATAGACCGATTTGGCTAAATCGACTCAGCTCATCACGCTGATCACTCCAATATGTGTATGTACATATTTCTTATAAGGTCTCAGGGTATATTAATTTTAATAACAAGTATCAGGGGAAACTAACAAAAGGAAACTGTTCTCGAAACTTAGACCCTGCTATAAACATATGTATACATGTATATTTATAAGGTTGATATATATTTAACCGTTACAAATGCAACAATCTATTTTTTGAAATTGTATTCCCTCTTTGTGTGCGAATATTCACGTCGGCAAGTGTAAATTTATTTAGACTGGTATGCATACATATAAATATGGAGGTATATTCTACATATTTTCAAAGCAGTGAACTGTTGAAAATTATACTGTAATCTTATCTTTTTCATTGAGCATATGACAACCACTTTACATACTATAGCCAAGGTGATTGATTGTGTATTTATACACTTTAATTTGCAAATTATTAAATTGAATGCAATATAAAAAACATGAATTATAAATAGTGCTAACTATAATTACCTCACTTAAAAAAGTATATATGAAAAGCATATGATATGTATGTATGTACATATTTTTTTTTAATTGAGAAAGTTAAAGGCTAATATAAACAGATTGCGCAGATAGCACACAATACACTGTACACAATTCGCAACAAACACGCATACATGCATACTTCTTCACATAAATACATACAGAGCAAATTGCGAAGACAAAAAAAAAAAAGGTCGTCAAAATGCCTATCTGCGACGAAGCACGAGATGCAGCACTGCCCCAACCACTGACGAGCGATTGGCACTTGCGCAGCGTATCTTCGTATCAAGACGCGCTGACAGAGCAGCAGCGCAGTCAAATGCAGTCTACACTGACTTCGCACGATGTCTTACGAAGTAGCAGCACAGCACTTCAATGACGTCGTAGTTGACGCAACTGACAACTCGTTTTGAATTTAAAATTTTCCAACTTGATGTACGAATGCAGCAAAGAGGAATACCAAGAAATTATAAATGTAAAAGAGAATGACAATAAAATTACTAAACAAATGAAAAATAACTCTGTAAAATAGTAGTGTTAGACGCGAAATAGAGATAAATTTAGCATAAATCATAGATATGTATGTGTGTTCTTTACTATGCATGATTTCCGCCCCTTACAACCCACTCCTTTCCACAACAAAATATATAAAAACTTCATTTCAGCACACTCAAGTCACTTTGATTGCCGTCGTCAGCAGCTTTGCAACCACTTCACCCGATTCACTTGACTTCATCAGCGTCGCAAACAAAACAAAGCAAAGTAGCTCAGCACAGCATAGTATAGTTATGCTTATGATTTGCATACAAAAAAAGACGATGCGTGCTCATTTGCTGTAAAATGAAATTGTTTTATGCAGTTCTGAGCTAACGCGAGGAAATATGTACATATGCATAGCTAATGATACTAAAAGTTAATATATATAGCAAAGAACTGAGTACACAAATCGCAATATGTACGATAGCGACCATTTTGCTGTGCTTGTGCAGTGTCGGCTATCACAACGGCAATGGCTGTAGAAGTGCCCTCAGACATTTTATGCTCTGGGGCTATGTGTTTGTTGGCTTATTTTTGTCACTTCCCTTTGCGGTTTACATTCAACTGCCAGTAATATTAATACAAATTTGTGCACTTGTCGCTTTTCAGACACTAAACGAGGTTGCGCTTATTTCTTGCGGTTGTAACAGGTTTTGTCTATATAGAATTCATAAATATGAAATTATATACGGAATCATTAACAAAATGTAATGAATTATGTTAAAAAATTAAATCAAACTATGTACTTTGCACGATTGATCAAACGTACTAGTCGAAATTCCAAATATAGACTCAGAGACAAAGATGAAGAAGAAGAGCAGACCTTTGCGACACCGCTAGCGTTGGGTACTTTGACGCCAACGTCAACGCCGACGCCGAAACTCGAATGTTATGCTGCTTTTATTATAAATGATTTTTTGTTATCGGCACCCCTGTTAACCTTACATTATATTTGAGTATTAGAACAAATACTTTACTGGAAATGCATATTTATTTATTTATGATGATCCTTCAAAGAATTATGTGGTCAATGGCGGTCTTACCAGACAAGTGTTAAATGTAAATTAATTTCTAAAACTTGAAAAACTAAATAACCATCTGCATATAACTTCTATGCATTTCATTTCACGACTTATTTCATGCATTTATGCATTTAGTCTTAATTGCTACTTCTCACGCAGCTCTTTTTCTTTTTCCACAAATAATATTTATATGCAATATTTTTTGTCGTCTCTGTTTCGTTTTGCGTATATTATTCGCCGCCTTTTGTAGCAACACAATAATATTTCTAATAAAAGCGTAAACATTTTGCATTTACAAGTATTATTTTCTATTCCTCTCTACAGCCACTTTTATCTGCTTTTGTTGCTGCTTATTCTTTTATCTCATAACACTCAATCACCGTCTTCGCTTCCGTCTCCATCTATACCAATGTCTGCTGCTACTTATGTATTTACTTTTATTGTTTTTGCTTTTGATCGCGTTCAACAGCCATCGCTGCCGCCGCCGTTGACGTTTCTGCTTCTGGCTCCGCGCTCGTAGCCGTTCACTGACTGCTTTTGGCTACAAGCCACTTTTAAGGTGTGCGCAACAGTTCGGATAGCGGAATGCACACAAATATACATAGAAATCAAATACTCACACACATACACTCATGCAATAACGCTACACACAAAGCAATTTTTGGAGACGAACATTGAATGAACTAATACGCTTACACTCTCGTTTACATGCATACATATATATGAAAAATATTGTAAAATATAGTGTATTTGAAAATATTTACACTGCGCTTTTTGCGTTTTCCACTTAATCACGTCGATGCCTTATTGCCGGTCCTTTAGTATTCGTTTTATTTCGACACTAATTCGCCTAATTGATGATAATCGCACTCGTTTCGTTTGAAATTTGTATGTAGTAGAAAAAAATAAAAACAAAAAATTTCCGCCATATGCAATCGTACGCGTTTAAACCGTATAACACAACACCTTTTCTCCTTGTAGTCTAAAAGAAACTGAACAAATTACGAACAATTTATGAAAATAGAAGCAGTGAACAAAGTGTGCACAATTTTATGCAAGAATCACAAATTAAAACGGAATTGTCATCAGAATTACCAACTGCTCTTTGACTTGGCAGTACTGAAATATACAATGTGTTCAAGATGATGGAAAATGCTTATTGGAAAGGTATTATGAATTCTTATTAAATTAATTAAAAACAATTGTCTGATTTTGCAATAAGTATAGAAATTTGATATACCATAACAAAAACTAGAAGGCTTAAACTTTTCTATACAAACGCAATAAAATAATGTGGGAAACACTATATTTTATTAATTTTTTTTTTTTATTTGGCGACTTGGTATTAATTATTATTAAAGTATTATTAATAACCTTTTATTTAAACTACTGCTATGTGTCGCAGTTGTAAAATAACTTCATTAAAATTCAGTTAAGAAAAAAAATGTGTGGCCTATTTAGCCATCTGTGTTCCAAATCTTATTGAATTCCTTCTATCATATGATCTTATCTACTATCATAATTTGTTTTTCTCAGCCACATGCAGTGAAATTATTATTTGCAACTAACGTTAATAGCTGCAATTTGAGATTTGTCTATCAATATAATATTAATTTATAATTTAATTTAAACAGCACCACTCAATGCATATCTGTTGCCTTGCATGTGATATAACAAGGGAGCTAGCTGTGTGAAAATCAAATTCTTAAAATTGGTGAAGCGGTAAACATGAAATTATATAATTACGGTTATATTTATTAGTTATTTGTAATCAAGCTAATTTAATTTTCAATAAACTTATTTAAATATTTTTCAAATAGCTGTCATATGTAATAATCAATAATTTACTCTGTTATAGCTTTCAGCAGTACACCACAATGCTACGCACTACAACCGGCGTTTTAGCAAGGCTCATAATTAATGAGTCGAAAACCAGTAGCTCCGCTTTTGCATTGGAATTCGTGCGTTGGCGCAGAAAGCCGCGTTGGTTGCCAGTGGCAAAGAGTAAACTATATCGCGTGCCCGAACGCAAGGAACAGAATGCGGAGGAAAGAGCTGAACTCATGCGTTTGCATAATAATTACAAGTATGCACATATACTTATTGTTATTTATATTGTAACTGCTTCTCTTTGTATTAATAGGCTGCAAATGCGCTCCTTACGACAGTATTTCCGTGAAGAGGTCTTGCGTTTGAATGTAACAACCACGGCTGATCACATTGTGTTAACACCGGAGCAGGAAGAAGCCGAGTTCGCACGTTGTATGCAAGAGAACGAAGCATGGAATAAAAAAATTGCAGATGAAAGAAATGAACGTTTGTTGAAAGAGCGTGAACGGCAAGCAGCAGAAATACGTGAACGCTTAGAAGCGGCACGTGTGCGTGAAGAGGAACGCATGGAGCGTATTGAGGAAATAGTTAGGCGTGAGAAAGAATTGGCGAAAACATTTATAACTCACGAAAATCTTGAAACTGCTATTGAACAGGCATTAGCCAACCCAGTTGATTATAATTTCTCTATAGATTTACAAGGTAATATCTATCGAGGACGTACCACTTTGCCGGGTGGTAAAGGTACTCCAGCCACCAGTGGCGTGCAAGATACAGAAGTCCAACAAACAATTGAAGCTAGTAATTAGTGTTTTAGTGCTTTTCAATTATGTTCAATTAATAAAGTCCAAAATATATATATTTTTTATTTTCAAAATTTTTTCTCACTTTTGTTTACAGCTTTCAAAAATCCTTAAAGGTTGAATTACATATATAACGAAGTAGTTTTTTAGTTTTAAGATTTTGGTGCAAATTTCTTTTTTTAATTTGAAGTTGAAGAATGAAATAATGAGATTTTTTTCTCACTTTGTTATATCTCACAGTTTAGCTTTATTAAATACACATGTACATGACTAAAATACATATGTTTGTTAAAGTAAACAATCACTTTTTAATAACTTTATATTTTACAAAAACAAAATATTTATATAGGATCAATTGTTTATGATTTCTTAATGCTTTCCCTGTACTAATTTCACAAAATTAGCTTCTGGGTGCCATTGCTCGTTTATAACTACAGTTACTTAAAAATATACGCCAAATTAACACTTAATTTATAACTAAGTTTATATAAAAGTTATAATGTTCGCAGTGCTATGCAGGTTTCGAACGCTGCCGTCGTTCTTCCTGTTCCATTAAATGCTCCCAATCGGGTGTGACTGTCAGTTTGGCTTGTATGGAACCGAGATTAATCATATTGCCACTACGTTCCTCCCGATTGGTATTGATGGACATAAGGTCCTGAAATATGTAAACATAGTTTATTAAAAACAAACAAATAATTTTTCTACTAAAATTACGCACTTGTAGGAAACCAGTTTCAATGCCCATATTCAAATCGAAATAAGTATTGCCTAAAACTAACTTTACTTTCCCCGACTTATAGCGTAGTAATCTACCAATTTTACCCTCTTCCAAATCTTTCATCGATGTACGCTTCGTTGTTAGTTTTGTAGCAGGTGGATTTTGTGATGTAGAGGGTGTGTCTGCGGCAATGTTCTAAAAATACGAATACATTTCTTATTAATCAGTTTCCTACTTACAAAATTTGAAAAACAAAAAAGTTTTAAAATTTTAAAAACCTTTTCATGATTTGGCTTTTCAGCAACTTCCTCCAAATCGTCTTCACAAGGCAACACATTTGGCAGCTAAAAAAAAAAACAAAATCAGCAATTATAAATTCTTTTTTATTTATATACTTCTGCCAAGCACCTGTAATAATAAGAGCTGTGATTGTGTCCGGTCTAACAGCTCAGCAACGGACTCTGGATATCGCTCCAAAGCACCGTTTGTGCGTAGTTGCTGCTCCTCTTCCCTAACAACCTGCGTTTGTAAATTTTGTGCAATAGCAATAGCGGATTCTATGCAACAGATAAAATTAAAAAAACAAGTTTAATTTAAAAAAAATATATATTATAAGAAGAGGTCAATAGATATATTGTATGATATGACTTCAATGTAATTGACCTCTGAAAAATGCGAATTTCTGGTTGTTAATTTTTCCTGTTTTAATATGCACTATATTTGCAGCTATTCTTGCCCACTCACCGATATCTTCACAAATTTCAGCAGCTTCATCTTTTACTTCAGCCTCTACTTTCTCTTGCTTAACTTCAACTTTAATAGGCTTCCACTTGGCTAACGGGAGCAAGTGCAAGTGTATGTTTGTTTACGTATGCATGTATGCATGTGTGTAGAGGGGGAAGAGTGTATAAGGACAACCCAAAAAGTAAACATTAAAAAATGAGTAATTGATTGTGGTGCTCGGCTAAATTCTCGTACGTCAAACGATAGCGGTTAATAGCAGTAATCTTCCCACTTGGCGCACAATGAACACATAGCTTATGCGCATTGTGTCACCTTTGATTTTATACAAGCCTGCATGATTAACTAGTATACCAAATGAACTTGTTCAAATCGAGCATACACACATGTATATTTCGACTCTTCACACCTTTGGTTTGCACAAAATTCATATTTCACAATTTTAATAAAACTTACCGTTACTTAGTTTGACCGGCATCATTTCTAAATCAGTCTTTTCATCTACCAAATCATCTTCATCTGTATCACCAAGTAGTTCACGCAGCTGCTCTTCATCAGCTTTCGCATCAATTTTTTTCAAATGTTCCTGTTTGATTATTGTCGGCCGACGCATTTGTGAGGCGGTATCATCGGCATTTCGACTGCTGAAACCTGAACCGCCCGAGCTCGCTTTGCGGATGTTTATAGCACCTGCACCTTCTGAAAACACACCGGTGGTTTGTATGAGTGATGAATTGGCACTGCCAGCAGCACCACCACGTCCACCACGCGTACCACTGCCGGCACCGCGGCTACCTCGCGCACCGCGCCCACGACCACCACGCGCTGTAGTGTCTTTAGATGTTTTCACATTGCTAAAAAAGAAACGTTGATAACCGACTAATTAATAATTTTGCACAATTTGTTTTCGTCCTGTGTAACTCACGTGTTCTTGTTGCGCACTACATTGAGGTTGGGCGTGAATACTTTTTTCGCTGCATTAGCGCCGGCATTGCCACCACGTCCACCCAGTGTCAAATCGCGAGCCGGCTTTAAAGATGTTAATTTATGAAGTGTTGGCGTAGTTGCTGCCGAGCTGCCGTTCATGATTAACGCTTTTTTATTATCTATGATGTGCGTACTACGTTTAGTAACGAGCACTTCGTAGTTGCCGGGGTCCAGTAATTATTATGTGCGGTACAAATTTACGTTTTGTTTCCGCTGCAACTGATCCTGCTTTGTTGATGTATGTTTTTTAAATACTTGTTTTGGTCTTAGTTTGATGCACATTCTCATTCTCGGCGGACATGTGGCAAATAAATAGCACCAGAACTGTGATATTTGTGGTTTTTTTTTGTTGTTTTGATTACCTCCTTTGGTGCACGTCAAATTCTTGTTAAACTGTCTACTTCTTGTTGCTACTGTGATTCACAATAGATAATTCTTATTTTTGATTTAGAAGCTTTTTGAAAATTTTACTTTTTGTTCGCAGTTAATTCAATCCTTTGACATGATTATATATATATTACAATATAACATTTAAATAATAATTATAGTTTTTGTTTTTTGTAAACTTCATTCAATATTAAAGTTGAGAGATTAGAAACATGAGGAAAAATCAAATTGAACAGAACCTAGCATATATCGATACCGATAGCACAAAGTTAAGTTTTCTTCACAGGCATGCCTAAATAAAAGTGTTGAGCAGCGCCTTTTTTTCTGAGTATCCTTAAATAAAACGGCACTATACGTCAAAAACTTACATTAATTCTAAAATTAGTACAAAGTCAATTAAATGTCAAAATCCATTAGATCCATTAAAATCCATATTTTTCAGAAAAATTACTTATTCTTCGTTTTCTGCAGCCAATTTTACTTCTTAACGCGCTGTCACAATCGAATTTTGTAACGCACTGCGTTGATGCCGTCCTTATTTAGGTATGCTCGGCCGTCGCTTTTATTTAGGGATAGCAGTCGATTATGAGAGTAAATAAAGAAGAATTTTAAATCAAAGGAAACATGGCAGACGGAAGTAACAGTTTTTGTAAAAATTATCAAAGGATATTTGTTTTGTAGGGATAATTGCAATACAGAAATTTTAAACATTATTAATCATTACTACCCTGATATGCTCGCTTTAAGAAAAATTGGATATTTGGCTGAAATAAGTAACTTACAAAGATTGATATAATTACATGTGTACATACATACATACTATTTATTTATATACCTATGCATACACGTAAAGTATTATTGTATATGTATATATTTCAATTATCTAATTTATCGGTAATATGCGTTAATGTTGTTATACATTTGGGTGGAGTTCGGCCACGATATTTGGCCATTGAATGTCTCAACTGCAAACCACTTTCGGTGAATTTTGGCTTTGAAGGTGGGGAAGCTAACATAGGTGGCGGTTTATCGGCACTTGTTCTCGTCTCTGTTGCAAAACGCACTTTTTCTGTAGTTTCTTGAGTCTTTTCTGTTTCAGTTACTTCGGGTTTATAGCAGCGCAGTATGACAAATTTGAAGAAATCAATATCTTTGACATGACCGTAAAAGTCCTCGCGAAATTGCCAATATTTGGGGTAGACCTGATGGCGCAACATTGCCTTATACAGCACGGTGCGTTGCTGTTCACGAAACATGCGACGTTTATGATCTTCTAGCTTGATCTTCCAATTGTTTTCGCTCCAGAGTTGTGCCAAAGCGATACGTATACGTGGTCGTAAATAATATTCGATCGCACTATGTGTTGAGGAAGAAGAAAAAGAAAAACGATTATGAAGGAAATGACTTATATAAAAAAGACGTCTAATTACTCGCGCAGGTGATGTTGTGTGCTCTTAAATGTGAAATCTTCAATGGGCTCCACAAATTTATGTATCTCTGCCGTGTTGCACAGAGCTTTTGGGATCTTGACATACATGCTGCAATAGAAGAGGGGTGAAGGGTTAAACTCAAGCAAAAAAACTGTGTTGAAATATTGGGTCTATAAATATTCGTACGGTTTGCCAAGAGAGGATGTAACAATATTAATATTATATTGTTCCAACCAGCCAAACTATGTTATTCGTATATATATATATATATAAATATTCGTACGGTTTGCCAAGAGAGGATGTAACAATATTAATATTATATTGTTCCAACCAGCCAAACTATGTTATGCTTCTAAAACCTTATGAAGCCATTAATGTGGAACACTACAAAAAGACAGGAGATCGACAACGATATCAAGAGAATCAAAATTTCTTAGAATGAATCACTGACTACATTGGTCTACAGTAGTTTTGTTGCCCTCGACATAAGATCCTTCGACCTGCCGAAATGTCAACAAGGAATCCTATTTGAGTGTTATGCGCCGATTGCGCGAAGCTATTCTTAAAAGGAGGCCGGAATTATGGGTCGACATCTCTTGGTTTTTGCACCATGATAATGCACTGTGGCATACTGCATTGATACTTTAGTTTTTCACCAAATTTTCAATTAATATCGTGATCGAATGCTTGTCTGAAGTTCACTGCTTAGACATCCTAATCTTTATGAGGAAATTTCCATTCAAGCATTGAATCGCTTTGTCATGGAATCTAAAATATGTTTCTGTTGTTTCTTCGTCAAAATCGTAATTTGGAAATAAAAGACAACAAGGCAATATAGGTGTCGAAGAAAGGATTGCAAAGCGCAATGCGATAGTTTTCTTCGAAATCCTTTTGAGGTTAAAATGATACTACTATAGCTAGTATCATCCTAATACCTAGATTATTTTGCCTAGATCGATATGTACTTCTTGAGCTTGTTCGAAGTTCAAATGAAAGCTATTGTCTGCAATTTGCCACATTCCTTCAACTTCCTTTGAAGCTTCTTCTGCTAATCTCATTTGTACTGCAAGAGCCTTATCAGGTGACTGTAATTACCGACTAAGAGATAAAGTCACTGAATGTACGGATCGCACAATGAAGTAAGATATTTCAAATTCTGCCGTGTAAATTGCAGTGAAAAGCAGCGAAGCTTTATTTGAGGCCTTCGGAACCTTCCAAGTTTTTTGCTTCTTCCAGTAAATCCATTTAAGTTTCTGCCTCAGAGTTTGTTTTCAGACTTTTCGATTTCGTTCTTCAAAATTTTCATAATTTTAGGCCAACGAATCCAATTATTACAAGTGCATTTCTCACACCAGCTATCTCACATGATGAATCTATTAATTCAATTCAAGTCTTGAGCTGCGCAAAAAACATACATATGTGCATATCTATATTGCTAATCGGGAACAAGATATTACATATGTTTGATCCTTGAAATTCAACGCTCATTGTTAGAACTCCATCGTAACCTTGTCCATGTCAAAAAGAGCAGCCGGTACCAATTCCCAAAAGCTAATACATTATTAACTCGGCTCGGTGTCTACGCCAATTAATAAGAAAAAGAAGAATCCATTATTATTTTTGCCAACACTTCACCTTTGGTTTCTGAATGGGTCCGTATGCTAAGATAACCTTTCGAAGTTTTTATAATTAAAATAAATAACGAATACAAATAACAAACTGATCACTATCGTCAATAGATTAGTAATGAGTATATTGGTGATTGAAAATAAGACAACATTTCGTTCGTACGGCAATCGGGTCTATAGATCGCGTATGGACACAGATTTTTATATTCGTCCATGTACTAGAACCGTTTTGAGAATATTTTCACCGCTGCAACAATATCATCTACTAAAATATAATATTCACTTCTTTCCCAAATAAAATATTGAAGTACAGAACACATTCCAAACTTTCGACTATTTTGAAAAAACGTGAACCCAAAGGTAGCAATTAAAAGAGAATTTTATTACACATTTTCAGGAAACAAGTCTTTTCATTAATGCCATACAACTCAATACGCGCCAACAACATTTATCGCTAGCAAACACTTCTGAAAGCTCTCAAAAGCTCAAGCTTCATATATTTCATCATTGTTTATCACTAGAATTGAGCATTTAAATACACCAACTACTTGTCGGGTCTCTCACAACGAATTTAGCGTCAAGTGCATACAACTGCCGTGGGTAGACTAGCACCGTACAACCAAAACAACAATAATTGAGCACCAAAACTTAATAACCATAACAATAAAGCAAAAAATAAATATGACTACTGCAATTAACGATGTAAACGTCTATCCCGAGTACTTGCGTGAAGAATTCTTCAATCAAATATTGTTACAGTTATTTGGTGAAACGGTAAAATTGCGCGAATTGCAAGTGATACCACAGAAATCATTCGGCAACTATTGCAGTGACATCTATCGTGTTACATTGAAATATACATTGAATGATAACAAAAGTAAGGACGGAGAAAGTGCCGCTACAAGAGCGAAGGAATGCGTGTTGAATGTGCTCGTCAAAGACTTATTTGATAATTTAACTTCGATTTCTAATGAGCAATTTATGTACGCAAATGTGCTGCCCGAGATCAATAAGACGCTGCTGAGTTGTGGACGCAAACAGGTGTCACCGACGTGAGTATTTTAACATTCATTGAAAAAATTGGTTTGGCTAAAAGTAGGGAGCGGAATATTACATAGAAAGTGTATTTTAAAGCATGTTTTAAGAGACGCCATCGCGAGAGCGTCGATCTTGGCGGTATTAGGTCAGTGTTTTGAATCTTCTTCATTCATTCAATTACTAAGAGCGCTATGCAACAGTTCAATGCAAAAGAGTTGTAGATCTTCTGATGAATATATTTTGCAAGCTAGAATTATTCAGCGCAAAAATATTTCTTCAAAAAACATCTGTTTGCAATTACAGACTAAGACTAATAATATAATAAATATTTTTTCTGAAATCTGTTTAGAGTTTATGGTCTGAAAATGTAATTAAGTTTCAACTGACTTTGCTCTTCAATTTCAGACTTCTGTGCAAAGTTTTAAAGCAGCACAACAAGTTTGCAAAAACATTTTCAAGATAACTAAGCTGTTTTCTCTTCGTTTTTCGCTTTTTACAGCTGATTGACATATTATCTGTTCATCAACTCAGACTTTTTTTAATTTATAAGATAATTTTCGCTCACGCTCTTGAATTTTGTTGAAGGCTATTTCTTTCATCGATAACAACTACTTAATAGAAATATTTGTAATTTTTTCTCAGTCCAGCTTTAGTTTTAAATGTTTTATCAATTAGTACAAGTCAGTATAGACAGTCTGTAAAGGTGGAAAATTAATTTCGCAGAAAGTACCTGTTATCATAAGAGGCATTATTGATCTATATATAGCGTTAAATAGGCTACCGCCAAAATTAATGACAGCTAAACTTTTAATACGGGGTAGATTCAGGATAACGGAAAGGGGTGCTACAAACTCGAAAACCCTACATTGAAAGTTACGAGGCGTAATATTGGTGCAACGTAACGGTTGTATTAGCATTATAGACGATAAGTTCTTTGATGCAAATATACCGATATCTTTATATATAAAAATGACGTGTCACGTTAGATAGACTTCTAAAATACTGAACCGATTTTAGCAAAATTTAGCACACTGTGTCCCGTTCGAACCAACTTAGAAGATAGGATAGTAAAAACAATCTATAAATAAAGAAATACAATGAAAGCTTTATAAAGCGAACATTTCCATTAATCATGCTCAATGGCCGGTCCCGCACTTTTCGATGTTTATGAAGTACAATCTATTTCGCGGAGAACACTATTAACTGGACAGAAAGGCTGGTAACCAGACATTGAGAAAGTAGACTTAAATTCGTATTTTTTCCAATGGAATTTATTTGTATGAACATATGTATTCAAAATTAAAACTCAAGTGCAATCTCTTAGATTTTTATACCGACAAAACAGTTTTCGCCTTTATTCGTAAATAAAATTTTAGTTGTCTTGAATAGTTTATTATATGAATAATAGTACAAAATGAATACCGGATCCACCAGTATATACATATATATGTGTATCGAAACAGGTTGTTGTTGCATAGCGACTTTCTGGCATTGAGGAAAAAATTTGGGAAATACTGCCGAGTTGACTGTTCTTGTTCGGTTAAAAGTCTGTATCTGTTCCGGCTACGTATAGCCTACTGTTGTGGGATTGAATCGAAACAAATCGTTTTCTCTCGTTGGATGACTTCGATGATAATCTCCTTGCATCTCCAAGCAGGTTTAAGATACTTTGCTGCAACAACAAATTCTTCTTCTTTCCTAATAGGATAATGGTATCGTGAGAACCCGCTTTATAATATATAATAATTTGTTTTAAACGAAGTTTGCCATATAGTTACCTCGAACTTATTGTTTACCACTCTACAATGAGGGCTTCAAAACGTTAAAAAAAAAATCTTTTTCTTTTCAGTGTATATCACGCTATTAAAAATAACAGAGAAACACATTTTTTTGAAGATCTAACACCACGTGGTTATGTCCTACGGCCACGCACTACCGGGTATAACGAGGACGAAACACGTCTCTTATTTAAACGTTTGGGAGAATATCATGCAGCGTCGCTCATCTTCAAGGAGGCGGTAAGTACGCTGCAAACATACTTCTTTTCTCCAAACAAGTACTTATAACCCATTTTACCGTTATAGCACCCTGGCATTGAGGGTGAAATGCGTGAATTCTATGCAGTCAGCGATCCGGCGCTAGAACTTTTAGTTGAGGAACAGATGTACGACAATATAGAGTATGTCGTTAAGATTATAGAAACCTGGCCGGGCTATGAAAGCATTATCGCGAAAATGCGAAAAAATACACGAGAAGTGTTTCGCAGTAAATTCTTGCCATTATTTGATCGGACGCAGGCTAAATTGAACATAGTCTTACATGGCGATATGTGGATTGCCAATCTATTGCTGAAGTATAATAGCAAAGACGGCAGCGCGGAGGATGCAGTGTTCGTAAGTAGCTAATGCGATACACAGATGTAGTAGCTAATTATACCGATAATTATTCCCTCTCCCCTTCTAGTTGGACTATCAGAACAGCAACTGCGGCAGTCCCGCCTTCGATATACATAACCTCTTCATGACGAGCGTGCAATTGCCGGTGATGGCGCAGTGTTATGATGATATCATTGCCCATTATTATGCGGCCTTTCGTTCGACTTTACTTGCGCTCAAATATCCTGCCGAGCGCATACCAGCATTGCAGTGTATTCTCGATGAACTCCGACGTACCGATTACTTCAATTATTATTTACTTATATTTCCATTCGCTCAGACTATGCTCGGCGATGAATTGGTAAAAGGCATGAATTTCAATACTCTCCATGATGAAAAACGTCTGGCAGCCAATCGTGCTAATATCTATGGCAACAAGCGCGTCCTGGAGACGTATAAGTATATGCTGAAGGCGTTCGATGAGAGAGGCTTGCTGGACTGATGTGATGTAGCTAAGTATATGAGGTCATATTTTGTTTGTTTTCGTTTTTCATGACAAGTGTTTTATAATTACAAAGTATTTCCTATCAATATGTAAAAGTTTCTTACTTTTTTAAACAAAATTATATGTTCAATAAATTTTTAAAACTAATTAATATTTCAAAACTTTTGCGAATCTTTTTTGGTTAAAAGTAAGTTTTTAACTCAGCGAGACTGAGTAGTGCGAGGTCTTGTGATTCTCAAACTCCAGTAGCGGTTTCGGTCTTTCGTACAGATTTCGACTCCGAAATGTTTAGCGTGATAAGTTTTGTGGGAAAGATAATTGATTTAAAATAAGGTTGTACATATAATCACATCTTTTCTGTAAAGTAGGCTTGCGTGGTGATGATAATCCACTCATTCCACTCATATATCGATCATGTGAATGAATTTTTCCAGTTTGGATACAAAAATAAGTCGCATGGATTAACAGCTTGAAAGTGCGGCAGCAGTTTCTATACTAATTCGATACATATTTCCATAGATAATGCCCTATGGATCCCAGAAAACAGTAGCCATCCACTTTCTGACCGATGGAACAGTTTTTATATTATGCGGACCGAGTTCGCCAGGAGCAGTTTACTGTTTCGACTCTTGTTTGTTTTCTGTTGTGGATCAATATAATTCATGCTCCATTAGGGGCCTGAAACAATGCACTGTAAAGAGTCTCACAGCTGCGATGGTTGTATAGAGTGAGTAAACGCTTGGTAGTTGTTTCGGGTCACATAGGCGTGGCTCATAGTCAACCGACGTACAATCACGTAGGAACTAGTAAAGAGCCATTTTTGACGATCATCATCGAAGGAGATGAGTCACCGTATACAACATCCAAGCGATCGCTTCCAAAAACAAGAATCGAATCTTCTATAGACATTGTTATTTTGCCATTCTTCCAAAATCTGCAAAAGATCCCGTTTTCATATGTTGTCAAAATAAAACTAGAAAAAGTTACAGCTGTTCAAAAATGAGTGAAAATAATTAAGAAATTCGGTGTATAATGAATTTTTATTTTATTAAAAAAGGAAGAATGTCACGCAAGCCACCAATGAAATGTGTGCAGTTTACGGAGACGATGTTGTATCACTTCGTGTTTCACAAGAATGGTTCGCTCGCTTCCGTTCTGGAAATTTCGATGTGAAAAATGCACCTCGCTCTTGTCGATCTATCGTTAAAAAAGTCGATGAAATTATGGAAAAGGCTGACCATGACCGCCACATAAACAGCCATGACATCGCTAAGAAACTTAAAATTCATCAACAAACGTTTTTAAACCATTTTAAAAAGGCAGCATACAAAAAGAAACTCGATGTTTGGGTACCACAAGAATTGTCTGTGAAAAACTTATTGGACCGATTTAATATCTGCGATTCTTTGCTGAAACGAAAAGAAATCGAACAATTTCTGAAGCGAACAGGAGACGAAAAGTGGATCAAATACGACAATAATGTGCGAAAAAGATATTGGTTCCAGAGTGGTGAAGCTCAACAAATGGTCGCAAAGCCAGGATTGACGCCTCGTAAGGTTATGCTGAGTGTTTGGTGGGATTGGTGGGTGAGATCTACTATGAGCTGCTCCAAGCCTGGTCGAACGATCGATTCTACATTTTACTGTCAAAAACTGATGATATTGAAGCAACCAATTGAAAAAGGGGCCAGAACAGATCAACAGAAAGAGCTTCGTCTTCCATCAGGATAACGCTAGACCACACACATCTTTGATGACTCAGAAAAAACTGATGTGTCCTCCATATATCCCTGACCTTTCACCATACTCTCCTCTCTCCCAATTGTGTCCAACATTTTTAGGAGTCCAGTTTCAAATGTAAAAAGAAGCTCAGCATTTCTTGCTCTGGGCTATTATTATTATTAACCACACTACACCAGGTAACTACATATATTGACAAGATAAGATTGCAATGGAAATGCAAGTGTCATAAAATTAACTAAACAATACAAATTTATTGATTTTATATTTATCACTTATATATGTATGCATACATATATATAAATATATATAAAATATTCACTTTAAATGAAGAAAAAGTACTTTGACTACTTAGAGAACCCTTTGAAAATTTTGATTTCGATGTAAAATTCTGAATACTAGACAATGGTGAACATCGAATTTCAGGACAATAGCACATTCTTATGCCTTTCTGGCAGCATGTTCGTCGAGTAAAATCCGCTATTTCGACTATTTCTTGTATTCTGCGGTATATATAGAGTACTTATCGAACCGCTCTCGTATGCATGTATGTATGTGCATTATGTTGGTTATCTCTGGTCTTGGCATTTACATAATATTCGTAATGTAATTGGAAGTTTCGTAGAATTACACAACAAAAAGTATTATAAACTTATTTATTAAAAAAGTAATACAAAAGAGACGAATAAAATTAGTTTTGGCGGAGCTTTCCAATGAGCCGGTTGTTTCCTATTTTTAGTGCTGAATGAAAAGAAACAAACTTAAAAATCTATACCGTCAAAATAGGATAAGCATAAGAATATACTGAAAGAAATATTATTTACAAACATCCCCATACAAACATGCTTCAATGTGAAAAGACAGAAGAAGCAACGACGAAAGCGCCACCGGCATATATCAATGCAAATTATATTCGACAAGCACTGGAATGTAACCTCAGTGGTAGCATGTATGACGATAAGCGTATTAATGTATTGGAATGCATTTTTCAATGCATCAAGGAGGAAGGTGCAAACAATCGTAGTGATATCTATAGAGCTCATGTGAAATTCGAAGAATGTCGGCTCTGTCGTCCTGTGGCAGCTAATACAACGCTCATAGTGAAAGATGTGATGATGGATGCTGCCACAAAGGCGATCACAAATGAATTAGTAATGTTTCAACATGTATTGCCAAGAATGAAGCGTATACTGTCAGATATTTCGGATTACCGGTATGGAACTGATAAGTATGTTTCTAAGAAAATGGCTCTCAAACTGTTTGCAGAGTAAGTAACGGGTGATTTTTTAAGAGCTTGATAACTTTTT
>NW_017535296.1:1497554-1599889 GCF_001853355.1 Bactrocera latifrons
AGCATACTGAGCATCTTTCTCTTTGACACCATGTCTGATATCCCACGTGATCTGTCAAATACTAATGCATGAAAATCCTAACCTCAAAAAAATCACCCATTAAAATATTGAATGTTAGTTTACAGTGATGTCAGAGCAGTCGCATATACAGGGTGGTTCATATAGCGTGCATTTGTTTTGCAATAAAAGGAATTTATCCACTCCTGTTTGGCATATTAGTCCAAAACGTACATTTAGTTAAAATTTTTAATGATGCGAGGGGGCGTGGAGTAATTTCTTTCAAATAGACATTGTGGGGTTGGTTAATTGATTGAAAAGGGGTTAGGCCATGACCCTAAGCTCAGTTAGTGGAGATCTCAAGACACCTTTCTATGAGCCGAGATGAGCGGATTAAGGTTCATTCCTCAACAGAGCATAGCGTTGTTGTCTGCGTAATAGAACATCTTAAAGTTCTCCCTGTCCCAAATCAAGGAGGGTCTTGTTGGGTGCCACAATTGATCTGATGAGCGACCTTTATACGTTCTCCAATGTATATGGCTGTGTCCATTGCTTAGCATGTGAGTCAACTAGGTCAGCAGGCTCTGATTAATGTCAAATGATGCAACAGCTGCTACCAGAGCAGCCGTATTAGGGTTGTTGAATGCGCCTTCTTCCTCGTCAATGAATGCAGCTATTGTGCATTATCGTTTTTCTAAGGAACTTTCGATTGTCCCAACTATCTCGTATAGAGCGCTGTCAGCGAATTTCTCCAAATTGTGGGAAGTGTGGGTGGGAATTGTCGTTTGAAAAGCTTGTCACAAATCCTTTCCAATCTTTTTAGTAGGAAGAATGTTAGACTGATCGAACTGTAATATCCCGTCAAGGAGTAGTTTTCCTTTCGCGGTTTCGGAATGAAGATAACTTTGGTTTGCTGCTACCGTCTGGGGGTGTCCGCTAAACGGACATTGCAGATTTGCACCGTTCTATAGTAGAGCGGAAAATATATCATCTGTTCCAGCAGCTTTAAACTACTTAAGTCTTTGATAATAATTTCTTGGGTGAACACGAGACCGTCATCCTGGCTTTCTGTTGGTCTGCAAAATAGGCTTCCGAGATGTAGATCATACTATTCTTTCTTTTTCGAACCAGGTATGCCGGGTGCAAATCACTGCATTGTATTTTTTTTTCATCACAATCTTTGTAACGTCCACGGTAGGGGAAACAACTAAACGAATTAAGGACTTGTTGTCCAGAGTGACCCATGTGGTCTTTTGAGATGTCTTGTGTGCCGTCAACCTTTAGTCTGTTAATTCAAGCTGTTGCACTTTTGTCACATTATCCTTCGTAGTGTGGTAGCTGTTTTCAGGGCACCTGTAGTCCTCCAAATTTGCCATTTAATTTCTTTGCGATATTGCTCTATCTATCCTATGTTAATAAAATTTTCCACCTGCGGTGAAAAAAAAAAAAAACTACGAGTCGGTTTCATATGGAATTTTGAAAGTATCCGCTTACGATCTTGCAAAAGTAGCGTCATCGGTCGAAGTTCTACTTATCAGAGCGCCTTCTATTTACTCTTTGATTTTATTTATTAACTCCGAAAAATTTCTAAAAAATTAAGTAGTAGCAGCTACCGGTAAACTATCTCTATATCAAAATATAACAATAGCAATAAATACCTATTAGCATAAACAATATGAACCGACATTAACGCAGCAATTATAACTATTTTCAGTTGCTTATTTTGCGAAAGTGGTATACGTGAGATATTCGTACTGGAAGATTTACAGGGCCTGGACTATGGCCCCCTTGAACCGCGCCATGGATTAGATTTGGAAGAATCGAAAATCGTTATGAGCAAACTTGCCGATCTCCATGCGGCCTCCATGCAGTATATGAAGGAGGTGGGTTTGCAAAATTTTGAAGACTCATCCAACAAACAACTGACATGTTTCCTATTATTTCAAAAAGTATCCTAATGGGGCAGCGACACTGCTACCATCACCGCTCGCCAACGGCATAAGTCCGACTAGCCGACAAGCGGTTACAGCGTTCGAAGGCATGCGCGTTGCCATTAAGATGGTTGAACAGTGGACCGGCTTCGGTGGTATCGCAGCATCCATGCGCATATGGACGGAAAACTTCAATGATCGTCTAACGCAGGTGCTGAGAAGACGACGTTGTCGTTTCAATGTTATTAACCATGGTGAACTCTGCACGAAGAATATACTCATACGGTTAGGAGTTCAAGAGAGCGCCGATCTAAACATTCATATCGTGCCTAAGGATGCTGTATTTGTAAGTAGATGATTTGGTTCATTACCAAGTAATACAAATTTAAATTCCAAAAATAGCTGGATTTTCAATTGTCCTTCGTTGGCAGTTGTGGTTACGATATAAATGTGTTCCTTTACACTAGCGTCAGCGTGGAAGTTTTGAAATTACATCGTCATGAGCTGCTACGTCACTATTACGATCGCTTAAAGGAAACCCTAAAGCGTTTAAAATTCCAAGAGTCTGAATTACCCACTTGGCAGATATTAATGGATGAAGTGTACGATCTCGAATTCATTGGTTATTACGCTTTGCTATGTTTGTTGCCATTAATTTGTATGGATGGTGTAGTTTCCACTGAGGAGCGTGAGAGGCAACACAAATTGATGTACGATAATCAAAGAGTACAGGAAATGCTTCGTTATGCCTTGCCGCGCCTCACTCAGTTGGGTGTATTAGACTGTATAACTAGTGAAACGGATTATCTACCGAGTTGATGATGTATAGTATGTAGTTTAAATAAAAAAAAGCAACGAATAGTGATATTATAGTAAAAAATAGTATTGTCAATAATTTTAACATTTTGAAAAAGTTGGAGTGCTTTCCTTAGTTTGGTAAAGCTTGCATCGTCATTTGTGTAAATTAGTGTTTTATGTAGGTCTATTAAAGCATATACAAGTAGTGTGTTGGGATTCTGAAGCTTGTCTTTTGAGCGTGGGTGGGTTTTGAAACTGTGCTTATAGTTATTAAACGACCTTCATGTCGTGCTGATGATGATGGTGAGATTAATATCTTGGAGTTTCGAAAATTCTACAAATAGGCTTGTTGATTATTAGTTCATTTCTGACTATAATTATATATTGCTATGCTATATTCCTATAACGAGATAAAAATTGAACTGAACGTAAGGAATTCCTTACGCGTCACTTCTGAAATACTTCCACTTCTTATAGTAGAAGTATTTTTACAACGGAATCAGCTCTACTGTTCATAGTTGGGATTATCTTACTTTCGTTAACTTACATATTTAATTCTACATACAAATTAAATATTTTAATAATTTCCATTTTGGCGTGATAATTATTTCACTCATAACATCAGCGAATTAATAATCTAAGTCGAAAGAAATCTTTGAATGAATAAATCAGAAGTGTGGGCGCGCTTATCACAATTTCACAATCACAAGCATATTGAGAAGAGAGAGAGAGATTTATAAAAGCTTCGCTGAAAAGCCCTCTCCATAGTTATACACAGGTATGCATATGTATGTGCGAGTATATAGGGTTTGGAATGAGCATCAGTAATATTTGAAATCAGTTGCTATCTCATTCATGTAGTGGCGGTATTGTCAAAGAACGTTGAACGGTAATTTAGTGAGGATTTGCTTTTTGGTGGTTTATGAATAAACATACGTACATATACAAAAGAGAATACGACGATTAGTGTGTAAGTAAAGCGTTTAAGTTGTGATAAATAAAAATGTGCACAAAGCAAGCCGAGTCGACATTACTACCGTCCTACCTCAATGAGGACTTCATTAAAGATACATTAGAAAGTCATTTTAATGGCGCGTTAAATGGCAGCAACAACAATAAAGTCGAAATATTGGAATGTCAATTTGAACGTGCCACAGCAGAGGGCGAAAACTTTTGCAGCGTCATCTACCGTGCAAAAATACAATTTCGCTTGCACGGCGCAGACGCGAAAAATTCAAATGAAAAGCGCAAAATAACGGTTATTGTAAAAGATGTATTGAGAGAAATAGCGGAACTCGGTTCGAATGAGTTGGCTATGTATAAACATGTGCTGCCGGAAATGCAAAAATTACTTGACCAAGCCGCTGAGAAGTCTGAGATTGGTGATGCAGTTGCGGCGCCGAAATTTTATGCCAAGTAGGTGTAGTATTAATCCAAAAAAATAACAGCAAAGTTATTTAAATTTTTTTTTTTTATATTTATTAATTTTAGTTGCTACTTTTGTGAGCGTAATCCACGTGAGATTTATGTTTTAGAAGATTTATATGACGCCGACTATCGCAGTATGAACCGTTATGTTGGCCTGGATTTAGAAGAGACGAAAGTCGTACTGAAAAAGCTTGCAATATTCCATGCCGCTTCAATGAAGTATATTGAAAAAGTAAGTATATTGAAAGAGTGAAGAATGTTGTAAGTAGAGAAAAATTTAAGGTTAGAGAGCACAAAAGAGCATTCCAGAGCATCTTGAAGTTGGGTTCCGAAGTGGGAGATTAAGAAAAAAATTAGAAAGATTTACAGACAGTCACTGAAATATGTACAATGTACATACTGCTTCACTGACTTCATAAATTAAATGTATATATTGGATTTATATCTTCCTTTATACAAAAAATCATACTGTATGAATACAAATGAGGTACCTAACGTAAGCTTCGAAAGTTATGGTTCTCCCAATACTAAACGTTCTTGTGATTTCGAAAAGACAGCACTTGAGTAGTTAAAATTTATATACTGTATGACGACAGTTGATCCAGTGCACATTGAGTTGGCTCAATGTCTATCTTGTTTGAAGACAACACTTCAATCGGGAAGTAAAATGTATTTACTATTAGGCGACAGTCGCTCCAACACTTCCAATCACGTATAATACACTTACTATTCGCGCTAACCAAAGAGAAAGCTCAATAAAGCGTTTATAATGGGTGATTTTTTTGAGGTTAGGATTTTCATGCATTAGTATTTGACAGATCACGTGGGATATCAGACATGGTGTCAAAGAGAAAGATGCTCAGTATGCTTTGACATTTCATCATGAATAGACTTACTAACGAGCAACGCTTGCAAATCATTGAATTTTATTACCAAAATCAGTGTTCGGTTCGAAATGTGTTTATCGACAAATTTTGTTCAGCGATGAGGCTCATTTCTGGTTGAATGGCTACGTAAATAAGCAAAATTGCCGCATTTGGGGTGAAGAGCAACCAGAAGCCGTTCAAGAACTGCCCATGCATCCCGAAAAATGCACTGTTTGGTGTGGTTTATACGCTGGTGGAATCATTGGACCGTATTTTTTCAAAGATGCCGTTGGACGCAACGTTACGGTGAATGGCGATCGCTATCGTTCGATGCTAACAAACTTTTTGTTGCCAAAAATGGAAGAACTGAACTTGGTTGACATGTGGTTTCAACAAGATGGCGCTACATGCCACACAGCTCGCGATTCTATGGCCATTTTGAGGGAAAACTTCGGAGAACAATTCATCTCAAGAAATGGACCCGTAAGTTGGCCACCAAGATCATGCGATTTAACGCCTTTAGACTATTTTTTGTGGGGCTACGTCAAGTCTAAAGTCTACAGAAATAAGCCAGCAACTATTCCAGCTTTGGAAGACAACATTTCCGAAGAAATTCGGGCTATTCCGGCCGAAATGCTCGAAAAAGTTGCCCAAAATTGGACTTTCCGAATGGACCACCTAAGACGCAGCCGCGGTCAACATTTAAATGAAATTATCTTCAAAAAGTAAATGTCATGAACCAATCTAACGTTTCAAATAAAGAACCGATGAGATTTTGCAAATTTTATGCGTTTTTTTTTTTTAAAAAAGTTATCAAGCTCTTAAAAAATCACCCGTTATAAGTGTGATGGCGTCAAAACCATGCTTTGCGTTGGGACCCCACACTATAAAGAAGTTGCTTCGCACAGAGGAGAAAGTCTCACTGGTAACAGGCAGCAGCAATGTAAATTATGATCAATCTCCCTGAGACAAATTTCACTGCAGACTCGAGAAGCAAACTGCTGTATTTGTGACATGGAACAGGAAACATCAGAATACCTGATTCTAAATTATCCAGCAATTTGTAGAAGCAGGCTCAAGGCTATGAGCTCCATCTACGTGAACAGGGATCACATCACCTCAGTCGCGCACGGCGAGCTCCTGGATTTGTTCAGAGTGCTGGACCTTTGCGACCATATGTGAGTTAGGAGAGGGCACAATAGACCATAGGTCCAAAGCTTCAATTATTTTCTATCTATTTATGCCTACCAGATCATTTAAATTGTTTTCTCGACTTTTTTTTTCACAGTTCCCCACAGAATCGGCTGCGCTAATGCCGTCAACACTCGATAACGGCTTCAACGAGGATGTTTTCTTCAATGCTATTGTTGTGGGTGGCATAACAGCGGCGACAAAAGTTGTGGCAGAATGGGAAAATTTTGAAGAGATCGCAAATAAAATGCGCTCAACTGTCGAGAATTTTGACGCGTGGGCGAAGCGCGTAATGCGGCCCGAACGTTGCCGCTTCAAAGTGATTACGCATGGTGATCTTTGGGCAAATAATGTGCTAATGAAATACGCGATAGTAGATGGTAAAAGAGTGCCACAAGATGCAGTATTTGTAAGTTGTCAATAGTTCTTTAAATTTTATGTATAAAAATATTTTGTTTTGTCTCTATAGGTCGACTTTCAAATGGATTTTGTTGGCAGCTGTGGCTACGATCTCAATTTCTTCTTAAACACAAGCGTTCAGCTGGATGTCTTGAAGTTACATCGCTATGAGTTGCTGCGCCATTATTATGCACATCTAAAGAATACACTGCAAATCTTGGGTACCGAAGAATCGGACATACCCAGTTGGCAAGTGGTTATGGAGGAAGTGCGTGATTTGGAGTTGGTTAGTTACTATGCGTTAGCATGTGAATTGCCGCTTTGTTGCATGGATCGTCAGGGCTCGGTAGGTTTGACTTTAAACAGTTTAATTGACCCGACAATGAAAGAAGAAACACGTAAGAATATGTTCGCAAACAAGCGTGTATTAGAAATGTTACGTTACGGATTGGATCGTTTGAATGAACTGGGTGTTTTAGATTTATGATGAATGTTTTCAAAAATTATTGTTATTACAAAAATATGTTTTTCTTATAGAATTACACAACATTTTCATTTATTTCCAGAGTACATAGTTTTAAGTGCTTTTCGGCATTATTTATAATATGTTTTAAAGAGAGAATTAAGAAATGTATATATGGCCTAAGAAACGAACAGATTTACATAGATGTAGTTAGTGTCTTGTGGTAAGTATTATATGTACGTCAGGATTTTGTTTAGAAAATTAGAATTGGAATGGTCGGAGTTTACTTGCACTTATTTTACTTGAGTTGACTGAATATCTACAAAACCTCTTAAGTATCTGGCATGAAAAATGTAACCGACGCATATAATTTGGAAGCTTTGTATGTTAAGCAGGTTTTCTTGGAGTTCCAGAAAGGCGGACTTTAAGGTGTGATTTCGATAAAAGCTTCTTCTTTTTCACTGGCGTAGTTACCGCCTTCGTGGTTATAGCTGAGTTTACAACAGCGCGCACGTCGTTCTTACTTTTTGTTGTTCTTCCCCAATTGGAGGTTCCGAGTGTAGTCAGGTCGGTCTACACCTGATTTTTCTCTTCCTCTGGTTCCCCTGGCGGGTACTGCGTCGAATATTCTCTGACAATGAGTGTTTTTATCGCTGAACTATGTCAATGGACTGCGGCATTTGCCGTTGCTAATGCAGAAAGGACCATAAATTTCTCGCAGAATCTTTCTCTCGAAAACTCTTAACGCCGTTTCATCAGATGTTGTCATCTTCTATGCCTCTGTACCATATAGCAGGACAAGAATGACAGGGACTGCTAGAATTTGGTCTTTGTTTGTGGAGAGAGGACTTTACTTCTCAATTGCCTACTGAGTCCGAAGTAGCACCTGTTGGTAAGAATTATTCTGCGTTGGATTTCGATGCTGACGTTGTTGTTTGTGCTAATGCTGGTTCCAAGTTAGACGGAATTATCTACGACTTCAAAGTTATGACTGTGTGACGTGGGATCCAACTCGCGAGTGCGACGACTGTTTTATGACAGGAGATATTTCGTCTTGACCTCGCTCCCTACCAGACCCATTTTACATTCTCTATTCAGATCTCCAGCTCGAAGTATTTTTCCCAGGAATAGATTGAAGAAGTCGCACGATAGGGAGTCATCTTGTCGGTAAAAGCTACGCTAGTTAATAAGAAGCTGAGCATCAGACATGCTCTTAGTGACCTTATAGAACTATTCAGCCGATTTTCTACAACTACAATAACTAGAAGGCTCTGTCCTTGGCATTTTATGATTTAGCCGTAATAGCAGCCGTGTTTAGAGTGAAAAGTGGAGGATTGTGGCACAGAGCTATTTGGGTTTCTACTGTTCTGTAGTATTTCGTCCAATTTATAAGCGACCTTTATTTAGGTAGGTTTAGATTTAGGAACGAAAATGTTAGATCTTTCTAGGAAAAGTAGTCAGAAAGAACTGAGAGGTACTCAAAGTAACTGCCGTTCATTTCAATAATGTAAACTTGATAACGAAGAGTCTTGTCCACTAGCATAAAGTGACTAATGTGTCGAATGCTTTTGTCAAGTCAAACGATATGAAGGTATTATTCTAATAAGGAGATAATTATATAATGGCCTCGTAAAGTTCTGTCTTTGCTAGTCATATCGGGTATCCAAGGTGGTACTTTTTTCAATCACCTTTTTTTGAAAGATCATGTGTGAGTCGTGTCAAGATGACATGTTATTTTTGAAATATTTTGGATTTTTGATATTTGGAAAAACTTACTTACGCCTGAACAACGTTTACAAATCGTTCAATTTTATTACGAAAATTAATGTTCTGTAAAGAATGCGTTCCGTGCGCTTCACTCAACTTATAGTCAACATAATCGGCCTATTGAGCGTACTGTTCACAACACCATCATCCAATATGAGACTCAGCATTCATTAGTGAATAATATTCGATCGAATATACCATGTCCAGCGCGTCGTGAAGAAAAGATAGCAGCCGTAGTTGAGAGTGTACACGAAGACCGTGGAGAGTCGATTTGACGAATTTCACGGACATACGTAATACAGGTGGTGCAAGAATCTTCCTGTCGCTCTATGTGCTCTTAAAAAGTTAAAAAAAGATCCGACGTTTTCGAGCCAAATTCTGTTCACCGCAGAGGCCGGTTTTAGGAGGAATAGCAACCTTAATAGATTCAAGAGCTGTCATTTCATCCCGGTTTGTGTGCCAGTGGAATCATCGGTCCATATTTTTTCAAAAATGTTGCTGATGTGAACCGACGGGCGACCCTCATCGAAATTGAAGCTCGTGATCACGGCAACATTTGCTTTCAACAAGATGGTGCCACTTGCTTCACATTGCATCAATAAATGGATTTATTAAGAGCACATTTCGGTGAGTAGATTATTTCACGTTTTGGTTCGATGACTGGCCCCTAGGATTTTACACCGTTAGACTTTTTCTTGCGGGGATATGTAAAGTCTAAAGTCTATGCGTTCAATGCCGCTTCGATTCAGGACTTGGAGCAAAACATTACGCGTGTCAGCAACATCAGAGACGTAGCTCGACACACGTTTGTAAGAAATAATCTTCCAAAAATAAATGCAAAAGAATGTGCTTTCGAACGATATCAAATATTCCCCAATAAATTTAAAGATTCTGTGTTGTTTTGTTTTTTTTTTTAGTAAGGAATCTCGAAATGGATCACCCTTCACATACTATGTCAGTAATTGCGCATTCTACTTACTTGGCGAGCAAAACGAATGGAAAAGTGTCGTTTATCGGTGGCACACGTTCTCGTTTTAATGGGAAACGCGGAAACTTCTTCATATCTTTCTCGAACCAGGGATAATCATTGGTCATTAGTTGCTTGACGTTCTTAAGTTGTCTCAGTTCCGTAAAAGTGTTGCCAGCAGAGAAATTATATTCCAGTGGTGGCGGTAGCTTACAAAGGAAGTGATAACCTGGTATTATGTAAAAGGCATACGATATAGTAGTTTAAAAATAAAAGTATTTAAAGCAGTCACCTGTTGTATGACACTCTTCATTTTGATGCTCCAAAAAGTATAATTCACACGATTTAGGCTTTTGATAGTTTTTGAAATTCGATATGCGATCCACAAAATATTGAAAGAGATCGGTAATATTTTGCTTAAACTCGAAACGCAATTCCAAATTGTCGCTGTGTAGAAAAATTAGAAAAATATTCCAAATATACATATAATAATAATGTATTAAAATTTTAATTAGAAATTGAAACTTACAGTTAATTAAAATTAAAAAAACTCTTACATATATGCAATATTTTCGTTAATAACGTGTAGTGCAAAGGTGCGTAATCTTTTATCTACTGTACCGCAGCAATTTTCCAGTTGATAAAACATTTTCATTTGCATAATAGTTATAATAATAAACGCAAATAATATAGACGTATTTTCATATATGTATGTATGTATGAACAATAATGATATTAATGCTATGAAGGCAATGACGCACAGAAATGGAGTAGGAAACATCAAGCTCAATGTTGCACGAACCGTGCAATGCCTTTTGCCTTGCTTGCACATTCTCTACTGAAATGTGCGCTGTAGGAAATTGAGCACTGATATAATAAAATTTTAGTTCCGAACTGGTGCACTGTCGTCGATCAATCATTATTGATTGTATGAAAAATATTAAGGTCATGGACGGTGTAGTCTTGTAGGAGGAAGACTTTGTATCCCACGATGATATTTCAATTTTCACAGAAAATGTTGCTAGAGTTATAAATATGGCATAAATAATAAAAATAAATTTTTCTACTTCTCCCAAGATTGTGTTGAGCTAAAAAAATTTCAGCAATAGCGCTAAATATTGAATTTTTTGACTTATTGGTATTAGTTTGGATCTATTGCCTAGATATACATAAAACCACGGTTAACGCAATGATAAATTTTCCAGAGTTTGACGAGTTATTAACGCTTTGCCTTTATATGCCTTACTTTGGCACCAATATAGGAGTAATACATTTTCCTACAGGGTAAGTATATGCATACATGCATTATGTGATAGCACTAATCATAAATGCAAAGTACCTACACATCACTAGTATTATCGACGGCGTTGCACATCTTCTTAACTACGAGTACTATGTTCAGCTGTCTATCACAGTAGCTTGGTGCATGTTTGGTCTGTCAGAATGCTATTGGACTGAGTTAGATGGAAGCATAGTTGTAGTTATGTGATGAAACGTCTATGGCAATGTCATTGCAGCGTTGCGCAATGAGTAAAAGAGTTTAAGCTGTGAATGAAGTTTCCGAAAGGAAGTTCAAGTGGTGGCTTCTAGCCGATTAGAAATTCTACAACGAACTGCTCAACCAATTCGTGTGTAAAAATCTTGAAATTTCTTTTATTGAAGTGTTTGCATGCGTGGCTTTTGTTGACGGTTATCTAGTCATTTGCACGCAATTTTGCGGTGGAAATTCTGGTTGAGTATCGGCGAAGATGAGAGAGAGTAGAGCGAGAAATTCAAGCGATGCTTTTACGCGAAGCTTTTGTATATGCTTGTTTCAAAGTATTGTAGTACTAACATTATAAGTAGTATTCTATAAAAATTTCTAAAGCATTTTTAAAGTTTGAAAAGTTACCTTCTGCGTTCTCACAACATAGCATTTACCGAGTGAAATTGAGACTAAAGTAGACACACAGACTAAAGTAGACACAATATATACTATACTATATTGAGTGTTGGAAGCTCGAGAAACAAATGACCCAATGTCTTAGTTTATTTTATAAGGAAACTTTGCAGTAGTTCTTATAAAGTTAGCTCCTTCTAAGCTTTAGAGCCCTAATAAGTTCGAACTCTTATTATATCAATAAAACCGGTTACTGTCTGGTGGCGACACACGCCCGCACAATTGGGCTGACTGATGGAGTAGACTGGATAAAATGTTCAGAGCAAGGCACCAGGAAAACAAAGGAGAACTTTTTTATGCACTTGTTCCGCATTGGCAAGATTACGATGCAAGCATCTGGGGTCCCTTCGATATGATGGATGAGATATATTGATAGTCACGCCGTAAAGTCTGTTAAAATTCGCGTCAAGCGCAGGCTTCCTAAAGGATGACTACTCGTCATGGACTTAGCGACTGAACTCCATCAAAAGACCAAAAGTGGTCTATGCGTGGCTTATCCTAACCTCACCTATCAATAAATTCTTAAGCTTATTTCAGAGTTAAGCTCGAACTTGAGGCCAGTTTGATTTTAATTTCAACCTATTTGCCGAAATGGGATTCTGTAATTCGTCGGAAGGGGTACTGATTATCCACATTATTCCCTTTTATAAAAATATTCGTATGATTGGCTTGAGTTTATGTGATAACTCTTCCAGATTTGAACTATAATAACTTTAGTACAGTTTTGAATAGCAATAAGAAAGATGAAATCTTCTGCCATTACATCAGTAGTAAGAAGAGTGAGGTTGTAATTCCTCTCAAAAGGAATTTTGTTCCTCAAATGACAGATGTCATGAATCTAAATATACCTCTGTCTCAATTGGGATGCAAGATTTGTCAACCCTTAGCTAATTTTTCGATATATAAGACTGGCCTTCTATCTATTGAAGATTTCATAGACTTGCACAAGATCACGCTTATCAAACTTACCGCACTTTGTTATTCTCCTCATCATAACGCTCCAACTCCAAACCGAGTTCACATGCTTCCTCAGTGGTTGATATGTTCAAAGCATTGCCGAAACTAATTTTTACTACCGTCTGTACGACAATTTCCTCCTCAATCGTATATTTGCCCGAATCAGACATATGCGGTTCACTGCCAGCGGTGTAAATTGAACTGCTCTTATTAGTTGCGGTATTTTTGCGAGTGTGTGTAATATCTTCACCCCCTGTGGCTCGAAAATTTGGTACCTCCGCGTATTGGTCCAAATTTAGATTTTCAATTGCCGGTAATACTTTGTAGATGTATGCCGATATGCCATCAATGGCAATTATAGTGATGACAATATCATTTATCGGCACTTCGTACAAGTCGATTTGTACTTCGGCATATTTCTTATGTAACATATGAAAGCTACTATAGCGGCTACACACATATGAAGGATCATCATATGTACGTGCTTCTTCACCTTCGCCGGATATAAAATAATGTGACATTGTAGATAGAACACGTGAGTGTGGTGATGGCGATTTGACATCGGACACTTCGCGTTTAAGTTTTTTACCAGTTTTATTGGAAGGTGATGCCTTCGGTGTGACGCTTTTATGTGTTTGTTTGTGGGTAGGAGAAGTGCTCTTAGAACGGTGATCCTCTTTTACATTACGGCTAGTCTAAGGTGGATGAAAAGTAGTTAATTAGGTCAAGTAAAAAAAATTGTGTCTTATTACCGATAAACTATCAGAGTATTCGCCATAGTCCTCGTCCATGTGAGAAGAACTCAGTGTCACAGCTGTGTCTGAAATTTAAAATTAAGAATTGTATTCAATATATTTGTCAAGTTCAAGCACTTACCAGCATCGAAACCGAATGCTTCAATCTTCTCCTCTATTTTTGTTATTATAACGGTGCCATCTTTGTGATAACACTTCAGCGAGTCCGCGGTCCATATCATACGTACACCATCACCGCGTTCCGCATAGCTTTCGTTTGCAAAATAGTCGTGCCATTCTATAGTTGGTTTAGAGCGACCTTTGTAGACCTGAAATATGGAAAACACGCGTTAAGCAAAGAAAATTAAGAGTTCCTCCAATAATGCTAAAGAAGAAAAGCTCAAGCTGAAGGTACAATTTGCAAATCGCGATAAGAATTTTATATTTAGCCTTGAAGAAGGTTCAAGCAAAGCATTTTCTTTGGTATTGCTCAGGTGGAAGACTGTAAGTTTTTAGTGATGTAGAAATTTCAAGTCCTCTGTTCTTTACTCCCATACATATAGGGAAACTTTCATTATAATAAAAAAAAAATTATATAATAATTTCAATAAGAAGAAGTAACTTCAGAAGACTTAGACCCATACAAGTTGACTTTCAGATTCTTTGCAGCATTACAAATATTCAAATATTTAATGAATACCTTCTCCAATATTTAAAAATCTGCTACTGTCGACTTGCAATCTGATATACATGGTCTTATTCTTCAAAACTATTGAGTTCTCAGTCTTTACTTTGTTACATATGGCTTAAATCTGTAATTTTTTTCTTGAGCTTCTACACATGGTTATTATTTTTATGTTTCATATTAAAAAACTGTCCAGCCCCTATTGCGTTTAAACTATTTTTTTATATTTTGTTAAGCCTGTTAATCTATTTTTAACTGACCTTTATAGATTTGAAAGATGTTTAGCCCAAGGGAAGGGTTTTACAAGCCAAAGTCGGCTTCTAAATCAAATATTGTCTATATTCTAAGGTACAGAATACGTAATTTCCACAACTATAGCACTCACCTTACCCCGATGTGTGAGGTTCACGATATTTCCATGCGCTGTCGTTACAATTAGATGCAAGTACTTGAGCGAATACTTTTGTGTGAGTTCGTTGAGAAATCTCAATTCATTGTCGATTGGCTTAATAAGCATTTCCTTACTCGTTTTGTGTTTATGATCTCCGAAAGCCACGGATTTATGTGATGAGGCCTTAGAACGTGCCGAGGCTTTAATTGAAACCTTATCTTTCGCGTTCGCTCCCTTTTCTTTTGCTTTTAGTTTAACTTTCTTTTTTGTTTTTTCTTCATCCTTTTCCTTATCATCATCCACATCCTTATCTCTGTTCGTGTCGCGTTTTGTACGTCGTGCTGTGCCTTTAGTTGCAGTGCTATCGACTTGTTCGATTTTCAGCGAAGAATCTAATTCTTCAGTCATGTCTTGGAAGGCTTCCTCCTCACCCTCGGGAAATTCATATTGATATAAGCGATAAACTTCGCCATTATAACGCATCACCATTATGAGTTCGTCGTTTTGATAGTGCACAATGACAGCACCTTCGGCGATACACAAACGACTCTTTTCTCTGTTGAACGTGTCTAGTATATGCCATACTTGTTCGACTTGATGCTCATTGTGATAGATGGTCAAACCATTGGGATAGTTTATAACAATTTTAGCGCATTCATTCACAGTGTTTAGTAGACGCAATGAGACATTATTTTTATTTGTGAAACGCAGACATGGTGAGACTGAGGTGTTCCAAAAACGTGGTCGAAATATATTGAGTAAAATGTCATTTGCATTTAACAATAAATTTTTATTCATATCGGTGAAGCACCAACGTTCCTCATACAATTCCACACCACCCTCTTCGAAATAGTATTTGGAGCTCTTTATCTGTATTTCCTGACGTACATCTTTGAGATTGTAACCTTGCAGTAAAGGATGATTATAGGGTAGTCCGGGCATACCTTCCATATGTGACGACTTTCTTTGCACCGACATGTCTGTCGGTCTCAACTGCGGTAGTAGTGGGATTTGACTGCCAACAGCTTGACTCATGTGTGTTTCCATGTAAGCATTGAGTTTTTTCCATTTCAAAGATGTTGGTCTTATAAATATAGACATATCTATGCCATCATTATCCTTGTCCATTTTACGTTTCTTCATTAAGCTTTGCATAGACGTATAGCTTTGCTCGTACTGTTCCTGTATCATTTCGGGCGTGACCAAGGCGTCAATGAACTCTTCCATTTGGTAGAGCGTAAAATCGCGAAAGCACAGAGGTGATGGCAAAACTACAACCTGTTGCTCTTCATTCACTTCATTATAGGCGCGTTTGAAGTGATACAACTTACAGCCGGGCATAATTTCATCCACCTCGCAGGTGTTATACTCGTTGAGCCACTTTTGTAAATGTTGCTTAACTATATTCTCACCAAAGTACAATTTCGCATAATATGGCAACTGAAAGAAGTCTCTGTCTGATAATTCATGGTATTCTTCTACCTGGAAGACGTTTTTCAAACAACCGTTATCGATGTATGAACGCATCGCATTGTATTCCAAACTCGTATAGTGCACCGTTTCGAATGAGTCGATATTCGTATAGAGTAGCAGTTCGTGCAACAGCAGATTATTGGCGGCAATGCATAAACGTTCAAAGTGTCGCACCTTCAAAATACTATCGAAAGCCGTGGCGTAGACATCGCGTAGTTCTTGATTCAAGTCCATGGCGCTCGCCTGTTTGTACGGCAAGGTGCTGATTTGTGCCTGCTGTGGCGTCAATTTGCGTACGCGTTCCGCTATTTGATTGAGCAATCCATCAAAATAGATGGCAACCGTTGCTACGTCGCTGGCTATAGCAGGTAGTGGCGCGGTTAAGTAGGTTCCCTGCAAATCTAACGATTCGGCTATTTCTTGTAGTGCCTCAACATTGACCTTCATTGGCATTTCGACATCGATGGTTTGGAATGGCTTTCGATAGTACTGTTCGTATTGCTGCAGCAGCACTTCGATGTCATACAAATAATGACAGAGTTGTTCATAGATCTGGTTTGTATACTTCTCAGCGAGGCAACGTGATATAACAGGTAAGTAATGTTGCATATATCCGACTGGTTTCGTTAATGCCAAAGCGCGCATTTCAAAGATATCCACCTGAATCTGCTCGATTATATTGGCAAGTTGTTCTTTGGCTTCCGGATGTGGTAGCAATATATCGTAGCCACACTCCTCGGGCAGAAAATGTATGATAGCTTGGAGTGGTTCGTGAGCACTAAGTGGAATAAATGAAAGTATATAGAATTCGGTTTAAAGTTGTTGTGGCAAGTTAAAGAAAATAATAGATATGTTAGTTGCAATTATTAAAAATTGGGCAGAACTCGTTAGCTGAGCTCGTTTCCATAAAATCTGAGTATTTACTGGCAAATATTTGATGAATAACAAATGCCAACCTTTAATTATAAAGGGTTTTGCGAACCAAAAGTCTATTGGCATCTTGGCATCAATGTCAATAATGCCAAACCGAAGCTACAAATTCTTTATATTGCATATATGCAGACAAAGGGAAACATTGACCCGATTAAACTCATTTCTGACATTATTAAAAAAATGGATTTTCTTCAAATGCCAATTATACATACTACAGCGTTTGTCCGGAAAGTAATAGTACAAATTTTCTTGCGCCGCGACTGTACTTCGGAGCGTGCGCGTACCGACTGGATTTGGCAGAGAACGTTCCTAGCTAAAGTCAATTGTCTCCGAGCACCTGGAGAGTCGGGAAAAACATTTTCGCGCGACGTGTTTCTGTGAGTGGTGCAAGCTGCAAATGCATCGTTAGTTGGAGCAGAGTTACGCGATTAAATTTTTCGTGAAACTCGGTAACTAAGCGACAGAGACGTTTGATGTTTATGTTAGCAAGAAGTGGTGTGTTTCGGTTGCACCAGGCCTTTTTACCGGGCTGGGAAGATGTCGTTGATGAAGACCATGCTGGGAGACCTACGACTTCGACAAACAACGACAATGTGATTCGTGTGCAAAAGTTTTGACTTCAGATCGTCGATTCTATATATTATAAATGGACTCGAACGAAGGTTCAATCGGGTCCGACTCGGCCCCGGTTCAGAAATGCAGTGTTCATCGCAAAACGTTTTTTTTTTGAGCGGAGCTTCCCGAGATCAGCTGCAGTTTTTTTCCAAATAAATATTTGTACTAATTTTAAGTCTAAAAGTATATGCGTACAAATTTATGGATCAATTTCATTTCAAAGTTTTATTAGAAAACAATTCTGGAAAATTCGTTGTTTCGGCCTTCTAACTGTATATAATCCCTCAAATAAAAGAACACTCATATTCCAACGGTTGAACATACGAATATACCATTAGAACGGTTTCAACTCCACTCAGTTTAATTGAAATTGAAGCAAGCTTCAAATCAATCCAACTAATTTTTGTATTGATGGGAATTGTTACTTCAACTATATATTTTCAGTCAAAGTTTCATTGGTGCTGCCAATCTGAAAAATTATGATTTGTCAGATATTTTTTTTTTTTTAGTTCAATATTATTTTATGTATTGGATCTGCTTTTTTCTTAAAGCCTAACAATAAGTTATAAAATCTTAAATCTATTTAAAAACTAGACAGGCTCAAGCAAGTGATTGAGCTGTGTCTGCGTTGCTCCTTAGTACACAGGCATATCTCTTCTTTTAAGACGTGTTTGATCGCAGGAATGTACCAAAGCATTAGCCAAAGGGTTTGGGTGAACTCGGAGTTTAGATATACATACATATATTTAATTCTGTTATCTTCTACTTCTTTCTTTACCATAGGAATACTAAGGTCATTATGAATATGGATACGCATGTACCATGATGAACACGTAATTGTTCGAAACATTTTCGATTGGAACCTTTGTATTAGAGGCTCCGGCATTCGAAGTGTAAACAACTTCAGACCGTTCGCGCAGCTGTCGCACTCGAATCTGCTGTTTATGAATATGCTGAGTGGCTGCTCGGAGTATTGTTCACAAGTATACCAAAGTGTTTTGCCAATAGTGATCGCAAAACATGTGATCAGCGATGGAATTGAAACGTAATAGTGTGATTGCTTTATATTTAGCTGGAAAATCACAGCCAGCAGTTGGTCGTGAGCTCAAGCACCTTAATGTGAATAAAGTTTTTTTTTATCCAACCATCACTCGTTACAATCATACTGGTAGCACCGCAAAACGCCATGGAGGTGGTCATCAAAAGACTGCAGCGTCACGTGAGATGGTTCGGAAAGTGAAGAAGCGGCTTGAGCGAAAATATCCGACCGCAGCATTCGACGAAAATTTAAAAATGAGCTCAAGGTCAAGAATTATAAGTTCGAAAATGCCCATGATCTCACACCGAAGCAGCAACAAGTAAGCCTTGAGAGAGCGAAGCAGTTACTTCGCTTGGCCAAGCGAGCAAATTCCTAATTCGTAAACTCTCAAAACGATAGGGTTTACTTGACCGACCGTTCATACGAGAATCTAAGTCATCGGTTGGCAGCACCCGCCACAAATAATGGTTTGGGCTGTTGTCACCGCAGATGGGCGCCCTCCAATCGGAGCTCGGATGGGAGATTTTATCGACAACAAATAAAATTATTTTTAATCAAAATAGTCCCCTCAGGTTCAAAACAGCTTTTTTCACGGTCCAAACGTACATATGTCGAACGATTCTTTTAGCTCGTTAGCCGGACCTCTACTGCATAACGCTTTCCTTTCAGGGGCAAATGCATTTTTCCGAAAAGGAAGAAGTAGCACGGTGCCATATCAGGGGAATACGGGGAGTGGTAAATGGTTAAAATGTGATTTTTGGTCAATTAATCGGTCACAAACGTCGATCGATGTGAGTAATTTTTGGTCGTTAGTCAACTTGTGCGGAACAAAGCGTGCACACACCTTACGTAAGCCCAAATGTTCGGTCGAAAAGCGATAAATCGATGTTTTGGAGATGTTCAATTTCATTTCTATGAATTTCAATGATGATTTTGGCACAGTTTCGATGAAATTTTCGGTGATCACGGATTTTAATTGGCCCACATGTTTATCGTGATATATGTATGTCCTGACGACCACTTTGAAAATGTTGAAACCACTCGTGCACTCTGTTACGGGATAGGCAATCATCGCCATAAACTTTTTTCGTCAGTTGAAACGTTTGGGTAAAAGTCTTACCAATTTTAAAATAAAATTTAAAGTTTTCTCTTTGTTCTAAGTTCATTTTCGCACCGATAACACAAACATGAAATCAGATCGCATTACTATAGCATACCGCTTCTAAACAACTGAACGCATAGTTACTGAAAGAAATGCACCTGTGAAGGGTATATTAGCTTCGGCGCAGCCGAAGTTAACGTTTTTTCTTGTTTACTCAAGTTTAAACAGATACAGGTATTTATACGACGGCACCGAAGTGATTTCATAGAGAAATATTTATTCAGTGATACTTTCGCTTAGTTTAGTAGTAAAGCTTGTACTTGGTTGCACAACCAAAAATGGTTGAAAAAAGTTTGCACAAAGTGATTACCTGGATCATCCATATATCATTGGCGGTTTTCGTATTTCCTTTTGTGCTTGTAGTATCCTCTATAATTACTAATATTGAAAGTTGCCGACGCAAAAAGGAAAAATCCATTAAAAATGAAGTGGCCGTTGTAAGTGCATTGATGTGTTAAATATAACACAAATAATACAAATATTTTTAAATAAAACAATAATGTGGTATTTCGGGCAAAAGCTGAAGTAAATCGAATTTCGGAGCTTCAAAGAATTTTCAGAATTTTCAAATTGCCATGTTTTGTGAAAGATTTTCATACGACTCCGAAAAGACAAGTTGGGCTAATGTCATTAATATTGGATAGTCGAAAAAGTCTTTTCGTATTTTGTCAATAGATGTGGTTGCAGTCGTATATCTCTGGTGCTATCAATCACATTGTGTCATACCATATAGTGTTGGAAAGGTGAGATTTTAAGCTTCATTTAATAAAAAAAATTAAGTTCGGGAAAGTTGGAAAGAATATACAGCTGTTCAAAAATGAGTGAAAAAAATGAAGAAATTCGCTTTATTTTTGAAATTTTTGTATAAAAAAGGGAAGAATACCTCGTAAGCCACCAGCGAAATTTGTGAAGTTTACGGAGACGATGTTGTATCAGTTGGTGTAGCACAACTATGGTTGGCTAGCTTACGTCATGGAAATTTAGATGTGAGAGGCGCACCTCGCTCTGGTCGACATATCGTTGAAAAAGTCAATGAAATTATGGAAAAGATTGACCAGGACTGTTACATAAACAGCCATGGCATCACTAAGGAATTTAACATTCATCATCAAACGGTTTTGAACCATTTACAAAAGGCTGGCTACAAAACTCGATATTTTAGTACCACATAAATTGTCTGTGAAAAATTTAATGAACCCAATCAATATCTGGGATTCTATGCTGAAACGAACTGAAATCGAACCATTTCTGAAGTGAACAGGAGACGAAAAGTGGATAAAATACGACAATAATGTGCGAAAAAGATATTGGTCCCAGAATGCTGAAGCTCAACAAATGGTCGCAAAGCCAGGATTGACGCCTCGTAAGGTTATGCTGAGTGTTTGGTGGAATTGGAAAGGAATCATCCACGCCAGTCTGTCGAACGATTAATTCTACATTTTACTGTCAACAACTGATGAGATTGAAGCAAGCAATCGAAAAGAACACGGCAAGAACTTATCAACAGAAAGGGCTTCGTCTTGCATCAGCACAACATTAGATCACAAACATTTTTGATGACTAGGCAAAAACTGGGAGAGCTTGGCTGGAAGCTTTGGTGGCTCCACCATATAGCCCTGACTTTGCACCATCGGACTACCATTTGTTTCCGTCAATGCCGAACTCCCTTATTGGAGTAAAGTTGGCTTCAAGAGAAGGCTGAAGGCTAATTACTTGTCACAGTTTTTTGCCGAGAAACTAGAAAAGTTTTACATTGATGGAATAATGTCTATAGCGGAAAAATGGCAAAAAGTGGTCGACCAAATTGGTATATATTTGGTTCATTAAAGTTCGTTATAAATATAAAAAAAAAATAATAATTTGAAGTTTGATTAGAAATACGGAAATATTTTTTCGACTACCCAATATTTAAATTAGCGAAAAAACTTAGCGCTGAAAAATCCAAATCCAAATCATTACGTTACTAAGTCTTGTTACTATATATAATTTAATTAAATATAACTTTATTATCAAATGTGTCCAACAACAATAAAAATATGTGTATTATATGAAAATATTTAAATAGCTGTCAGATATAAGTTTTTAATATGATTATAAGAAACATGATCAGGATGCCGAGTCAAATTGATCGCCGGATGTGCATAGGTCTGTCGGTCCGGTTAACCGTACAAAAAATTTAATTTTATATTATAGGAACTTAAAGTTTATGGTTTTTAGGCGAGTAAGGCGACGATATTTTGCAGTATAACTGTTCACTGCGCTATTTAATTATGATGCATAGATAAATTATTGCTTATTTTACGGCTACTGTATTGTATTGTATTTAAAATGTTAAACTGTTTTATTGAGTTTTTAGATTTGGACTATGGCATAAATATTATTCCATTTATTTAATTAGTTATACACTGCTTTTTAACTCTGTACGATTTCACTTATTATCATAAACATACAATGTTCATAACAGAAGTCAAATAAATTTGTATATATACTTATGTATAGCCCTTAATGATTTGACGTTCAATTTGAGAAAAAATAGAGATAACCACTTTAAACATATATTCAATTCATGACCATTAAATTTAGCGCAATACTTTTAAATTGAATACTCTATTAATAGTAAATTGAAAAAAAAAAAAAAATTCAAGGTCACTGGTTCAGCAAGTGGATTGGGTAAAAATATCGCCATAGAATTGGCGGCGAGGGGTTGCCATGTAGCTATATGTGATATCAATAACGACTTGGCTGTGACGACAGCTAAAGAAATTGCCGAGAAATATGGCGTCAAAGCAAAAGCTTATAAAGTGAGTGAATTAACAGTTAATTAACACATCTTAATTAGTGCAATAATGACTCTTATATAGGTGGACGTTACCAAATACGATGAAATTGTGGAACTCAATGAAAAGCTAACCAATGACATTGGCGTCGCCACTATACTCGTGAATAATGCAGGCTTACTGATGCATTCAGATAGGCTTAAGCCCACAGTGAAGGAAATTGAAGCGATGATTAATGTTAATTATACTTCACATTTCTGGGTGAGCTATCGAAGAATTTAGCAAAATGTCGTTGAAATCAAAGTAGATTAAAATATGTATAATATATTAAATTTTTTTTATTCAGACAAATCGTGTGTTCATGGAGAATATGAAGCGTGCTAGGAAAGGTTATCTTATGGCTATGTGCTCTGTAGCCGGTATGTTACAAATACTTTCATGAAAAAGTAGCAAATGTTTTGAATAACAATTTTATCTAGGCTTACAAGCATTGGCGCAGTCCGAACCATATTCCAGCACTAAATTCGCTGTACGTACCTTAATGCGAATAATGCGCGCCGAACTAAAGATTGAAGGTTTCAGTTGTATTCACCTTACTACCGTATTTCCACATTTTATTCGAACTAACGCTAGGGTTACCCAGTTGGCTGAAGAAGGAGGCTTCACTAAGGTAAATCCATTACTAGAAAGTGAAGAAGTCGCACAGAGAGCTGTATCGGGAATGTTATGTGGTGAAGTAGAGGTTATCATACCGAGTTTCATTGCCCTCATCTATCGTCTCTTACAGTAAATAAACAGACCGTTTAATAGCAAATATGAATCTTAAATAATTTAAAATTATTTTTTCTTGTCTATTCAGACTTTTGCCACAACGAGTTCAAGATTGGTTGACTGCTGCGAATATTAGCGCATCAAATAATATTTAAAACCACAAGGACAATAACAAGTAAAGCAGGCCTAAGTTCGAGGGCAGCTGAAGTCACTATACAGTGGCTGAAATATTGTATAACGTGGACCAAATCCACTCATTCTCATCACTAAACTTAGCTTTGTTTAATTGCTTAAGATAAAACATTCACTTAATTTTGTTAAGATATCTTACATACCTATCAACATATTAGGCATAAAGTGGGTAGGTTCAGTACCGAATACATTTTATTTATCTAGACAAAATTCTGGCGGAGGTCCATCATAATGATACCTTCTGTGATCACATGTATGTATATTAGTTTTAACCTAGCAAGAGCAGATCCGGTCAGAGAACCATAGAGAAACTTTAAAAACATGAACTGGGAACTTTACCGTAAGAATCTTCGATCAGCTCTTCCTGTTGTGCTAGGTCGAATCTCAAGGCTATCTGCCTGGCTAACGTGATCAGTGAGTGCGTCCCAGTATTCAATTCTATTTGTAGTTTTGTCCTTGACAGCTCTTGTCCTCTTAAAACTCAGAAGCCAAATAAAATATCTCGTTGGTGGACACCATAGTTATTGGAAATCAGATTAATTTTTATTAAATCGAACTTAGAGCAGTTTGGGCACTGTAAAGTGAGTCATGCTATACTTGTATATAAGACTGAGATTATGTAGGCCAAAATGTTTTCCTGGAATCATTTGGGTTTAGGTGAATTCTGTCAAAAAATTCTATTCCATTCCGGTATCTGAGAGATGGGTCCGGAAACTGGACTGTGAGTAGATAGGATTAGCTCCGATAGGGCTACTCTTGAACACTCAGCTTCCACTAAATCTATGTACGAAAAAAGTACCCCTTTGGAGAGCTTCAAGAGCGTTATCTCACGTGGGCCATGAACTATTTTAAACCGTTTAAGAAGTTAGTTGAGCCCTACGCGAATTGTGACAGATTCTGGAGAGCCTCATGGACTTGTACACTAGAGGACGAATTCCAATGGATGAGCAATTGTTGGCCGGTCAAGATTACCTTGCATCCGGTAGTATCATGCATGGAGAGAGCCCATGAAAATTTTGCGTTGAATACCTTTAACATTGTACGGTCGGAGGCGATCATCGGACCTCTTAATAAATTTGAGATCGAAGCTAACCTAAATCATATGATCTAAAGTCTGCTTTGTCTTCCTTTTTCAGGTGGTTGGATACGTATGGACGATGTCGTTTTTTCGGTAAAAGTAAAATTCCTGAACACCGTTTACGATCTCACTCAATGGTATCTAATTATGGGTATCAAGTGGGTAGAGGGAGTAGGTGGATTAGCCAGAAGTGCAAATAAAACTGAGCCATTTCTAATTGCAAAGATGTAGGAAATTCTTGACGCACTGAAATTCACCATAGCTTTGATTGCATTTCTCCTAACACAAGACCCTCCCCTAACGGTGGAGTGAGTGCAGTGAGCTTTTGGATCGAGGCTATGGTGGAGGGTAGGTAGTGCAATCTTCTGGCAGACTACCAGACCACTGTAGCGTCTTTCGGCTATATTGACTTTGGGCTCACAGTTACTTAAGACTCGCCACGGAGTGCATGATCCGTATTAGACTCGTAAGGGTACCCGGCTACAGCGGAATCGCTGGGAAGAGCATCCTTTCCCCAATTTCATCCGTTTGGAGTCAAGTCATTTCTCCTATGTCTGCTTAGGTCCTGGACCCCTGAACTTCAAGCGAGCTCAGCGGGTTAACGACAAGAATTGAAATGGCAAAGCTATATAGAGGAAGGCGAGGTGAAATCATCTAGTCACTTCCTTATCTATTGTCCATGAGGATCCAACTTTTAGGATCTTATGTCCATATGAAAAAATAAAAAATAAAATATTTTCGATGATTCAATCAAACGTTGACCTAAGTGTTTTGCAGTTGGCGGAGAGTATATTGGAGTGGAAAAATTGATTTGTTTCTATTAATTTGAATTTTAAGACTCTCATGGAGTCCAAGAGAGTTGTTGATTAAGAAAATGGTGCTACTTCTACAGTAAACTCACTTTATACCAAGAGGTTATCAACATTATAACAAATATCTACCTTACCGTTATAGTACATCCTACGCACAACTGACAGCCGAAAGATATGCAAATGCGAAATGGCACTTACGAGTATATGCAAATCGCGTTAAGCTGCCTTAAGTTTACGTTCAAGTCAGTAAGTAAATGCGTAGCTGCCGATATTGCTTACGATATGCGAATAGTTCTATGTACATGTTGGCATGCCTCTCGGATTGCTTGTGTAAGTTTGTATGAAAATTTTGCAACTTGGATATACCATAAATTCGAATGCTGCTATTGCAGTTTTATGTTGCACTTAAGCATGATGTATGTGTTGCAAGCTTTTTGATAAACTCTATACATCTTCCCAAACAAAGCTTAATATATACTTGGCATACTATTGGTATTTATACCCAAGTTTCCTTACATGTTTGGGACAGGTTAAGGAGTGGTTTTTGTGTTGCAAGTAATGGGAGGAGTACTTGGAAATGGTTATTTGAATGAGTAAAGTAAACAGTAGCGCAGTTAGAGAAAATTTATTTCGCAATAGTTTCATCTAGAACCCCTTAATATGAGTTGAGCTTCTCTCTGCAGTTGTTGTCTTTGCTGTCGTCCAAAGGTATATATATTTACATATGCTTCCTTTCTTCATATGGAAGTTCGTTTCAGGATACAAGATGTAATCACTAGTATATGAACGGTCCTGGGCTGATGTGGCAATAGGTGCGGGTATTAATGGCTAAATAAAAGTAGAGTTGCTCTAACAATATTTTTCTATAGTCAAGCCTTTTTGGGTTCCACTTTAATTAGACCTAGAGAAAATATATATTGAAAATTTTAAGCACTAAACTAAAGTTATGGTTACCTAGTGTTCTGCCGGTAGAGCTTGATATAAATTTTTAGGGGAGCAAACCCCCCAAAACCAACAGAGATCATGTATCGAGTTGGTTGTGTTGGGAAAATATTTTAGAAGGAAATTGCAAGAAACACTCCTCTCTCCTGTATCACTGTTTATTTTACGCTTAAGCGACGGTTAACAATTTCTAAGGATCCATTATGGGTGGGGGTGTAGTGGGTCTTATTGACGGCATTTAAAGTGTAATTTATTGTTTGTAAAGTTTCACGAAGTGTAACATTTGCATTTCCGTGCAGCTGATACACGAGCTTAAAATTAGTTTTAAAACACTTTGAAGTGTTAGCAAAGCTGTCAATGCAATTTGGATATTTAAACTTGCAAATTTATAAGCAGTAAGTACTAGAAAAAGAGATTTAAAAACTAATAAAAGAACATACATATATAACATACGAGTTCCACTCACTCGACAAGGTGTCACATACCTCAAGAGTTTCACATAGAAGTCATTGTCCATATCGCCAATGAGGATTATGAAAATTTTCGAATATTCCGGTTCGTCTTGTATGTACTGCAAAAAACGCAGGCGTAGAGCGAAATAGAGATAGAGCTCAGTTAATTTTAAATATTATTCCCTGGCTCACACAGCTCTTTACCTTCCTTTTGGAGAGTGGCTCAGGTCGTCCAACTGTGTTGTGTTGCTTCGGCATTAAATGTGGACAGGTTGGATATGATAACACGGACTTTTTCTTTTCCATCTCTATTCTTGACATCTTTGACGCTTTTGTTGGCTTCGGTGGTGATTTCGGTAGAAGAGATGGTGTCTGTTTTAGCGCCTTTTTGCTCGACTTACGCGGTTCTTTGAGTAATGTTGCACCAGTGGGCACATTTAGATTATCCATCCAATAATCGATTAAGCTGAATTTCTTCTCTTCGGCAATTATATGAGACGTGCGATGGTATTCGGCTAAGCACTCTTCGATGGCATTCATAGCGACACTATAATTGTCAAAGCGTTTCGTGTTGCGTACTATTTGCAGATGGCAGGAAAATTATTTCGATTTTACGAGCTATTTTCAACTACTCACCTGTTAGTGCCAGTTGTTTCGCTTTTTCTTCGAGATCAATGATGAAGATACGCCTGCGCATGCCGGTCTGTACGCGCTTCTTGAATTCCTCACATATTGAATTTAAAGAATTCGTTTGGAAATTGATCGCATATAGCTTATAGTCGTGAAACTTATTTGCCTGTTTTGAGTATAAAAATATTCAAAATGGAAATTGAAATCGGATTATGTCTAGCTAACCGATAGCGTCTTAGTAAATCTCGTGGACATTTCACGTTTGCTTGTATAATTAATAAAAATAAAAAATTATGAAAAATATATGTATTTTTATATTTTTTAGTTTCTCAATTTCTGATGTTTGCAAGAGCTGTAAAAAATATTTGAAAACCATATTTCAAAGAAATCACAAAATCAATACTAAAAATATATGTATGTAGTACTTACGAATTTCTAAGTATTTACGAATTTCTAAGTACTTACGAATCTCTAAGTTGTAGTTCTTAAAAAAGGATTCTATTCTTCTAGAAACTATAATCGGAGATCATTCACAATGCAATTTAGGAAGGTTTCCAAAGAGCTACCTTCATGCCAGTGCAGCAGTTAACATATTTTACCCCTATCCAGAAAGTATATTCTTCTCTTAAATCTCCCGCTGATATGGGAGACAAGTAAATTTTTTCCTAGGTTGGTACAACTGTCCTTAATTATGATGCCAAAAGATCCCCTGATTTGTTTGTGTGTTTACAGCAGCTATTTATGTCAGTCAATCGATACTTTCTTGACAGGGTATCTATCTAGATCAAGACCAGCGAAACTCACTCTTCGAGTTTGACTCGAAAAAAGTTTCATTGAGACAGCTCCTGCTGATAACTCTTTAATAAGATTGTGACATGTATGTATATACGAGTTATTTTGAAAGAATAAGAGAGAGCAAGATAAACTGAAGATGATTCAGAAAAGGAATGATAGAAAAAGAGACAAATATTGAGAGTAATAATGCTTATTTTCATAAAGGGCATTGAAAAAAATTCTAATTCAACAACGGTTTATTCTTCTAGACATTAAGTTGGAACACTACTTGGCGTAAAAATCTTATAAAATTTTTCTACTCATTTCCTTTTGATGGTATTTAAGTACAAATGAACTACTAAAAGCAAATACGAGACTTCATACTCGTTAATAACAAAAAAGTAAGCAAATATGCATACGAAAGGGGTAGGCTGACAGTTAGGCAAACACGTCGATATGTAAACAACCGAGGTGGAACTTAGAGCGCAAGCCAAAAAGCATTAAAAGGCTTGGAGCAAATCAACACAAACAAACCATAGTATAAAATCGAAGTCGAGAGGGTATAACGGGGTTTGTCGAAGATTGTAGATTGTTGGAGGAACAGTGCCGAACAAACAAATCAAAGATATGCAAAAATGCTTTGCGGGCATTAATTGCATTTTACTGCAACACAGCGCTCAGATTGCACTTTCAATTAGACGTGGCAACCGGAAGTTGAGTGTTATGCCACCACCTGACCGCCCCAAATGCCTGCCATATACGAGTATACTGCAATAGTACTATTTGTCTTGTCTACTGCCATAGCCGTCAGCACAGAAGACTGCAGGCACTTTGGTGCGTGGGTTGTTGATTGACTTGGCTTGTGTTTGTTGCCACTGAGGTGTTCCGTTAGATGAAAGCGCGCCAAAGTAGCAGAGCGGAAGCTTCAGCGTAGTTGGCGGGGGATGCAAGCAACTGCTTGGAACGGAAATGAGTAGCAACAGCATTTTAATTGAAAGGTGATGCCATATCAAATATTGCAAAACAACAAATGCATTTGAGAAAAGTGGGGAATAGTGGGTGGGAGACAAAGTAACTGCTTTAGGGCAATAATATTCGGTTACTTGGGTGTATGTGTTTGGTATTTAAATGCACTTTGAAACCTTAGAAGTTTCGGTTGCAATGTTGCTTAAGAGTTTTTGTTGTATACCCTAGCTTCTGCTGCCGATTGTGTGGAGAGAGCTGTAGCTTTATGTGAGTTTGCTGAAAGAAAATTTTGTTATTAACTAAGGTAAGGCACCGTTTGTACAGTAAGCTTAATGCATTTCAAAATTGATTTATGACTTTTGCGACTATTTCTTTAGCTTAGAAGAGGCACAGAACTGAATATAAGTTAATATTAATCATGTTTTTGAGGCAGATTTCGGGATGAGTATAAGTCAAAGGTTTAATTACAGAATGCTGATGCGTTGCTAATGTGGGTATTTGAGTAAGTGTAAAGTAGTGTGGAAGATGAGCGATATGTGCAAAAAGTAAAGCAAAGTTGTTGTTGGCAAACGAGCAAGAAGTCGTAAATATCATTGTGAGGAATCTAAAAGGTAACCGCTTTTCAGCATATCTGGTTAGAGGCTGAAATTAATGACGTTATTTATATATCGGGAATTAAGAAAATTGAGAAATTTCAGGTAAACATTTCAAAAACTGAGGGACTAGTTCGCAAGTATGCAGATGAACAGACAGACGGACATGACTAAATCGTATTTAAATTCGACTCAGCGCGCCACATTGAACATTTATATATACAACGGGTGTTTATATAGACACGTGACCTTGCTCTCTAATAGGTTTAATGTACATAACTCCCAAACCACCAAAGCTACAACATGAAATTTACCCTGCTCAAATATATGAAAACTCCTACCGACAGTGTGAAAATATATGAAATCGAATGATAACCCCGCTCACTCTCTATATAACGGTACTATTAAAAACTACTAAAAGTGCGATAAATCAATAACTAAATACGCCAGAGACATTAAAATTTGCCCCCGATATGGTAATGAAAAGGCTTTATGGGAGCCGAGGTGCACGATGGGCGTGGCCTCGCCTTTTGGTAAAATTACATATCTTGAGATTCCGACTAAATTTAATATGTGATATTCTTCTCATATTCTTAAGTTACAGTGCACAAATTGATGTAGTCGGACTACAACCACGCCTACTTCACATATAACCCTTTTTATACTCTCGCAACAAAGTTGCTAAAGAGAGTATTATAGTTTTGTTCACATAACGGTTGTTTGTAAGTCCTAAAACTAAAAGAGTTAGATATAGGATTATATATACTAAAGTGATCAGGGTGACGAGTAGAGTTGAAATCTGGATGTCTGTCTGTCCGTCCGTCAACCAAACTCTATACAGTCGTCTCTTTTAGGCATTTCCATATACAGTTCAAAACTGGAAGAAATCGGATAATAACCACGCCCACCTCCCATACAAAGGTTATGTTGAGAATCACTAAAAGTGCGTTAACCGACTAACAAAAAACGTCAGAAACACTAAATTTCACGGAAGAAATATCAGAAAGAACCCAGGCTTTCTTTGAAAATTGAAAATGGTCGTGGCCTTGCCCAATTATGGACCAAAAACCATATCTCAGGAACTACTCAACCGATTTCAATGAAATTCGGTACATAATAGTTTCTTAACACCCTGATGACATGTACCAAATATGGGTGAAATCGGTTTACAACCACGCCTTCTTCCAATATAACGCTATTTTGAATTCCATCTGATGCCTTCTCTGTATAATGTATACATTAGGAACCAATGATGATAGCGGTATAAAACTTTACACAAATACGGTATTTGATGCGAGAGTATAAAATGTTCGGTGACACCCGAACTTAGCCCTTCCTTACTTGTTTAAATTCCATTTGATTATTTCTCTTTCCAGTGTACAAATCAAGAAGTAATTAATATAACGGGATACAAATTTGCAATAATAATTTTTTAAAGTATGCCACCTTATGACCAAAAATTTTCCAAATTCAGCAAAACTGTTCATATTCCGGAAATGTGGACTCCAGTATTCATTGTTGACTTCTGACCCAAAATAACGGTATATACAATTTAAATTCAAAGATAATCCTTGCCAGGAAAAGAATCTCTGTGTATCAAAAAGGGATTGAATCGGGTCAATACTTTCCTGAGCTCACATATATATACATACCTAATATTGAGTAGTCGAAAAAGTCTTTTCGTTTGTAAATAGATGTCGTTGCAGTCGTATATCTTCAGTGCTACCAATCATATTGTGTCGTACCATATAGTGTTGAAAATGTGAGGTTTTAAGCTTCATATAACCAAAAAAAAAAAACTTGAGTTCGGGAAAGTTGAAAAAAAGTTACAGCTATTCAAAAATCGCTATATTTTGAAATTTTTTGTATAATAAAGGAAAGCATGCCACGCAAGCCACCAATGAAATTTGTGAAGTTTACGGAAACGACGCTGTATCAGTTCGTATAGCACAACAATGGTTCGCTGGATTCCCTTCTAGAAATTTCGAAATTTCGATTTACACTGATGAAAGTTTTACACTCATGGAATAATGTCTCCAGCGGAAAAATAGCAAAAAGTGGTCGACCAAAATGGTACATATTTGTTTATTTATTTATTAGTATTAAAGAAAAATAAGTTGAAGTTTCATACGAAAAGACTTTTTCGACTACCCAATATAAAATTTTTCGAGCTTTCGGGTGACTTTATGCTGCATATACCGGCTAAGGTTTGAGTTATCTCAAAGCAAATAACAAAGCGTGTTTTACTCATAACAGTGTATATTTGAGGCTCAAATAAATGAAGTTGGGCGAAAACCAATGTCAGGATTTACGAATACGATTGTTTTTAAGGTACCTTAATGAAACCTAGGAACATTGTTTTAGTATATGTCGCTAATAGATATAAAAATTTTCGGTTTACTAACACATCTGAGTTATAGTTACATACATGGTAAATAGTTATATATACACTCTATACCGTAAGGCATTTCACTGCTATATTCGCCGAAAAAATCCCCTATCACTTTGATGTTGCAGATAATATCATCTATCTTTGAACCAGGATCAACATCTTTGAACCTTGATAACGCCAAAACCCGCTTCAGATGAAGCAAAGAGTCATTCGAGATGTAATATGAAGAAATGACTAATTGGTGAGAAAAGAAAAGTTAAATAAAAACGCTCTAAGCCTCGAAAACGTCATTAGGGTAGACTTGAGATTTGGAAAACAACGGGATAACTTAGGCTTAGTAAGATGTAGATGAAGGCCAATACATTTTAGAGCAGAATAAGGTTGTACATTATTTCTAGCGATTCCAACTGGAAGCGGAGCATTGCCTCTTGCTTATTCCACTTAATACTAATTACACCGCAAAAAGGTGTAGTGCCATCCAAACCTGTTTGAATGGTAGCCATTAGCTCTGAAAGCCACTTACACTTATTACCGTTACGCATGTGTAGTCTACATATCTACATATTCACCATATACATATGTGCTATTTATCTAGTAATTGTGCGTATGCTCGAGGGACTTACATTTGCGTAGACAAGTAAATGTAAGGGCATGCAAGTTCTTCAGTCTAACCACATATCCCATTTCTAACACAACGCTTGCATCACCCACAATCTGGATGCGCATCTTGAGCATAATTTAAACAACAACAACTCAAAGTGCTGCAGTAGTGCATGAAAAATGTGTGCGTTGAACAATTATGCATACTGCCTTGCCGCCAACTAATGGAGTAGTTAAGGACGCTGGTGCATATGCTTGTATGTAGATGAGTTCATTTACGCAGGATCATTAATGAGCCACTAAACTTACCAGCAATTGAGTACTTTGCAAATAATTACGCAAGACTTATTAACTATGTGCCCATGAGTTGAAGTAGTCAAGTTAGGGTGGGGCGCTGGACTTAACCAAGTATGCTCGGGAAAGACTGCAATTGGTAGAGTAGGAAGATTAGAAGAAGAGGTCACGGTGACGCACGCTGGACGTACGTCGCTGACGGTAAGTCAAGCGAATAATAGGAATCGTTGGACGTGGTAATACCTATAAAGGGTTATCCATTTCGAGGTTTCCTATTTTTTTTTTTAAGAAAAAACACAGAAGCTTCAAATTTAATTTGGAATGTTTATTATCGTTCGCAAAAACATTCTTCGGCTTTTATTTTTTGAAAATTATCTCTTTCAAATGTTGGCCGCTGCTCTACGTCTAAGATGATCCATCCGTTGAATCCAATTTTTGATGACTAGTTCGAGCATTTCGACTAGTAACTGGCGAATAACACGCGTGTTGTTTTGCTCCAAAGATTGAATCAAAGCGGGATTGTCCGTACAGACTTTAGACTTTACATATCCCTACAGGAAAAAATCTGGCGGTTACGTTCTCGGCAGTATCATTTTTGAAGAAATATGGACAAATGTTTCCTTGTTATTTTCCGGATGAAATGACAGCTCTTGAATCTCTTCAGGTTGCACTTCATTGAGTCAAAAGTGTGCCTGTGCTGTGTTTTATACGCTTTCGCGCCAAATCGGTGCCGAATCGACTCTCCACTGTTTTCGTGTAAACTCTCAGCTACGTCTGCTATATTTTCTTCGCTGCGTGCTGGACCCTGTCGATTCGGTCGATATTATTGACTCAGTTCCATGCATTTTTAGAATTGAAAGCGAGAGCGAAAGCAAAATCTACTTCCTTGGAATAAGTATCAACACATAATTTCTACTCGAACATAGGGTTCCAGATTAATATTATATATTCTAACTGTTACCTGAACCCCATAGCAATAAGACCCCGTATTCGTTTACGGATATCTGGGATATGTGTAAAGAGGAACACCTGTTAGGATGATGTTGTTGGGATACTTGTAAAGAGAAATACTTGTTAGGAAGATACTACCGTAAGTCAAAAGTCGATTATTTGAAATAGTTGCCTTTTTCCATAAATTCACAAGAGTCTGAGAATAAATCGATTAGTTCTATTAGTTTTCTATATGAATCCAGTAGCCATTCTGATTATTAAAGGTCTCTCTAAAAATATTGTGAACGCTTTGATTAAATCTTGAAATTATGGGTACCTTTCTCACCTAGAAAAAATCGTACTCTTATCCGCTCCGGTTTTCTACACTCCGGACATTTAAAGCCTAAGAGTCAGCTGTCATTAATCTTTTATGAAAGAAAAACTGTCGGAGACTTGACATTACCTATAGAGTATTTACCGTTATAACAAAATGTTTTTATAATTTAGTCTTGTTACAGACGGTAGGCGTTCCCGCATTGTGCATTCACCATTCTCTCTTTGTCGACCAAACTATTCTTGCACTGTCGTAATAACGTAATAATAATTAACATTTAAATTCTAAATTCTAAAAATTCTTCACTAATAAATCTTTTAATTGCAGTGCAGAAAAGATGGCTAACATCAACGGAAAATATGAGAAAGAATACTCGAATAAGAACTGAAACAATTTCTCATTGAATTTGCCGGAGACATGCTTGGCCGACAGTTTCTTTATTTTAAGCATAAAACCGGCAGTTCTTTCATTTACACAGAGAGAGAGAAAAGAGAAAAACCAAACTCATTTGCAATTAGTGAATTGTCCAAAAAAGAAGACAAGTAAAGAAAGCCAAAAAAAAAAAGGAAAATAATCCACCAAGACAACATGTCTTGATGACAGCGCTTGAAGATTGTGGATAAAATACTTTGAAAGATTAATTTTTGTAAAAAGACAAAAAAAATCGGATAAAGAGAAGAGAAGGTGCTAAAAGCAAACTCAGGCTGCCTAATTGTACCTTGCATACGTTGTTGAAGGAAAATGTGTATGAAAAATTGCAAAAGCCAAAGTGTAAATATGGCAAATATACGATTTGGCACTGTTTACGCCTCCGAGAATTGCGCTAGAGGTGGACAATGACAAAACCGAACAAGAACGAAGGGAAGGTCAGGCTGTCAGTGTAGCGAAAAATCAAAATAAGTTAAAGAGAGGGAAGAACTAACAAAAGTAGGTGTGACGAGGCAAGTTGAAGTTGAAGCTTTAGTGACGGCTAAATTGAAACATAGCAAGTGACAACGTTTAGACGCAAGTGGAAGATATAAGATGGGTTTTTGATGGTGTAAGTATGCGGGTTTGCTCTCCCATAGCTCTATGGTGTTTGAAGATTGCTATAGTGGTCACTATTTGTATGCGGTAAGCGCCCATGGCTAGGTAAAAATGTTGGGGTGGTGCAAAGTAGGCGAGACAAAATACTTTTAATTAAAAGAAGAAAACAATGTGGCCAAAGATTCGCAGAAATAAAAGAAAATATCAATGATAAAAGTAAAAAAAAAAAACTTAAAAAAAACTACACTAAAGAGCGAACAGGCTTAACAAATATATTCATTAGTATAAAAACATATAAAAATAGCTTTATGTTGATTTTGATCGGTCAGTTGTATATAGTTGTTCGATCTGAAAAATTCGGACATGTTCTGGATAATATTCTGTGCGAAACTTCGTGAATATATCTTTTTAAGCTAAGAAGTTTTCTAAACAAGGATTTGAGTTTGTATGACCAGTATGATCTAAATAATTTATTCGGAGATTCGGAGGCCGTTCGCAGCAACTCGGACTAAGGAAGGGCTTGGCATATTTTTCGAGTCGAGATCTGAAATTGAAAGCGTACAAAGTATAGCTTGGGCAAGAACTGAACGTTCTCAAGCGACAACGTTTCGGTCTAAGAGCTCTTGAAAATTTCCAATAAGATCCGACGTTTTTGAGCCAAATTTCGTTCAGCGCTGAGGTCCATTTCTAAAGGGGTATGTAAACAAGCAAAATTCCTGCATTTGGGACGAAGAGAAACCTGAAGATATTCAAGAGCTGCCATTTCATCAAAAAAAAAAAAAAAAAAAAAAAAAAAAANAAAAAAAAAAAAAAAAAAAAAAAAAAAAAGAACGGCTTCGTGTGATTTTTGGGCCGGTGGAAGCATCGGCTTTAAATGTCCGTCAGTGGCGACCGTTATCGTGCCAGGATAACTGACTATTTGATGCCTGAAATTGAAGCTGCTGATCTCGGCGACATTTGATTTTAACAAGATGGCGCCACTTCACTCAGATGTAAAGTTGAAAATTCATCCGGATAATGCCGCTTCGTTTCAAGGCTTGGAGCAAAACATCACACTTTGTATTCGCCACCAAGAAAGGACCCAAGGGATGGACCATCTGAGACGTAGGCGCGACCAACATTTGAAAGCGATAATCTTCAAAATATAGATGCCAAAGTATGTACATTCGAATGATAATAAATTAGAAATCATTAAATAATTTAAGTTTCTGTGCTTTTTCTTTAAAAAACTAAAGACCCTCAAAATGAATCACCCTTTAGTAACTGTTGTCTTTGTGGTAAATATATTCTATTTGTGGTAACGTAAAACATTTATTATTGTGGTAACGAAAAACATTTTTCAAATAGTTTTAGAAACTGCTGTCTAGTTGACAAACCTTGGCTGAATGTAAATCCGGGTCTGTTCCTATTTATAGGATTCAATACTTTCTATTTCTTATAGGGCATACGAAATTCAAGTGAATTCAACAAATCTGTGTGCCTTTTCTAAACATCTTTATTCTAAGATTTTTCACACAATTTTTACTAAAGATTTTCCATCTCTATACGCTGGTCTCGTGCGGCCGCTAGCAACACGAAAAACCCATTCAAGTGTAAGCAATACACGGATCGGAATAATAAAAGCGTCAACAACAAAACAATTTAGCTGCACAGAGTTGGTGGAGATTTTTTGGGGTTCCAAACACTTGATGAGTTTTCCATCAGATATTCGCTTGACATTTGCAAAGCGTCTGTCTGCTTGGTCGCCTGGTCATCGTTGTCTTGGCCAACGGATCAGCAACAAATAAAGATGACATTTGCGGATAACGGACGGAGTGAGCTGACTTGCCGACCAACACGATGGTTGTCTAACTGTATATTTCTATAACAGTATTCCACATACACTAACGTTACATTTAATTGTTGCAAATATTTGTGCGACGAAAGAATTTCATTTGACTAAGTCGAAGTAGTCGTCACGTTGGATATGTTAACAAACTACAGTTAGACGTAGAAAGATATACATACATACCACATTCCACCCTCACTCTGATGCTTTGCGAAGAATTCGTCACAAATCTACACAACAACACAACTTCTTAGGGGGCGTAAATGCGTGGGAGTTGACGCATACACTTATTTACGTACAAGCTATACCCTTACTTGTATTTTTTCTCTGTAGCATTCACAACGTAAGAGACTTTTACTTATTTGTATTACAGTATTTTTTCGTCTTTTACGATGTTCCTGAACCATTCGGTTCTTTTCATTTCCGGCATTACAACTACAATATAGTATAATAAATACCGTTAAGTTGTGTATTGGTGGAAATTAGAAATTCTCATTAAAATAAGTGGCGTTCTTCAACGTACAACAATTGACTTTTTCTTTCCATCATTCACCGTTCCAGCGTTAGTTCGTTCGCTCATATTCCTTCGACTCTGTTGTTCTCTATTCATATTCTTTCTTTCATTTCGTCCGAGATGATTGCAATTGTTGCAATGACAGCAATTGCCCCTACCAGCAACCCATTTGAGTTGCTATTTTAAGTTGTATCAATAGCATCACCACACTTTCTGCTTTGCAGCGTCTTCTATTTCTTCATCTACAGCGTCGCGTCATCGAAAGGTGCTCAGCCATGGCTGTTATGTACTGAAGCTTTGGTCATCCTCCATTTGGTTGCTAGCTCATTAGTTACGCTTTGCGAGTAAATAGTACCCTCATTTAGCGGAATGTGAGAGGTTGGTAATATTTATACCCTGAACAGGGTATATTAATTTGGTCACGAAGTTTGTAACACCCAGAAGAAAGCGTCGGAGACCCTATAAAGTATATATATAAATGATCAGTATGTTGAGCTGATTCGATTTAGCCATGTCCGTATGTCCGTCTGTCTGTATATATACGAACTAGTCCCTCAGTTTTTAAGATATCGTTTTGAAATTTTGCAAACACCATTTGCTCTTCAAGAAGTTACTCATTTGTCGAAACTGCCGATGTCGGACCACTATAACATATAGCTGCCATATAAACTGAACGATGGGAATCAAGTTCTTGTATGGAAAACTTTCACATTTGACAATGTATCTTCACTAAAGTTGGCACAAGTTATTTTCTATGGCAACGCTATAATCTCCGAAGAAATTGTTCAGATCGGTTAACTATAACATATARCTGCCATACAAACTGAACGATCGGAATCTAGTGCTGGTATGGAAAACTTTCACATTTAATAAGATATATTCGCGAAATTTGGTATAGATTATTTCTAGGACAATAATGTAATCTATGAAAAAATTGTTCAGATCGGTTAACTATAACATATAGCTGCCATACAAATTGAATGATCGGAATCAAATGCTTGCATGAGAAACTTCCTCATTTGACGATATACATATCTTCACGAAATTTGGTAAGAGTTATTTTTCATAAAAATAATGTAATATCGGAAGAAATTATTCAGATCGGTTAACTATAACATATAGCTGCCATATAAACTGAACAATCGGAATCAAGTTCATGTATGGAAAACTTTCACATTTGACGTGGTATCTTCACGAAATTTGACTTGGATTACTGCTTAAGGTAATAATATAATCTCCGAAAAAAATTTTCAGATCGGATTACTATAGCACATAGCTTCTATACAAACTGAACACATAATTACTAACAAAAATGCACCTGTGAAGGGTATTTAGCTTCGGTGCAACTTTAACGTTAACGTTTTTTCTTGTCTGTATTGTTTTTGCTTTAATGCAGCCTTGAAATCCTTAGCAGCCTTTGTCTCTAATTTCCGGTTGGAATGAAATTGTTTTGATACTTGGCTGATTTGAATTTCGTTATTAGAGTCTGTAAACCAAGACCAGTAAGATATTGTGATTGACTTACTCGACATAATATTTTACTCTTAGAGAGAGTAACATATCTTCCAATTGTTTTGCCTTTTAAATAATAATACAGTTCCACAGAGATTTGAATTAGTGATTATAAATATTGTTTCAATATAAAGGAGACCTTGTTCGTTTTCATCTTCAAGTAAACTAATCGAAATGATTGGAATTCTTCCGAGTGTCCTAGACTAGTTTGCGTATTAGAAACGTCAATAAGGAACTCACTTGAACGCCTGTTGAATTACTTGCAACTCTTAACTTTGGTTTAAATACACATATAGTCCAAACTGAACGGAGTCAGTTCTGAGTTCTCTTGTAAGACAGCAACTAAAAAATATTTGCTAAATTAAGATACAACGTGTAAAAGAACAAAACAAATTAGGTTATTTTTCAGAGCTCAACGAGTTAGTTTAAAATTAAGCAATTGTAAATATCTAAAGTGAAAAAATAAATACCGAAATTTGAACAATCGCGTTCTTGACATTCTAGCTTCAAATGTATTGTAGCTGATGGAGCTTGACTTTTGAGATATCAGAAAAGTACTTAAATAATCTAGTGGAAATTTTGTTTGTATCATGCACTTTTTGTTATTCAATTATGAAAAACCTCGCTTATTTAGACCTACTCCTAACATGCGAAAATTAGACTTTTGAACTGATGGTTGTTTATTTAAGGTAGAAAAAATGTTATGAGCTTTACTTTTTGCAAGCTTAAACTAACCGAGAATATCAATATGTGAAACCGCCAATAACAATTAATTTTTGGACAATTCACTCAATAAAGAATTTTCAAATAAGAAGCTAAGTGGTCAGTATTAAGTAAAGATTATACAAGGTAAGTTAGGTTAATTATGAGAAATATAAAAGTGCTATTAACTAGAAAATGGGGTTAGGGAGAGCTTTATATAATCTTAGAATGTAGAGACGTCCGTTTAAACGTCAAACTTAATGTATAGGTAAAAAAAGAGAAATGCAACAGTGTGATAGAGGCGTTACTGGATAGCCAAACAGAGTTTAGAATCATCTTTTTATAGCTTAGCTCGCCTAAGAGTTGTTTCTTGTGGGAATATTTACAATTTAAAGTGGCTTTAAAAAACAAAATTGTTATAAGAAATGTCATTCCTTCGATCTGTAAGTGACAAACCATAGGCAATAATGCATGCCAAAATTTTGTGAAGATATCTCTACAAGGATTAAATTAAGAAGTTCCATTAAAGTTTGTGTGTTCCATTAAATTTTGGTGCCGAAACTTTAGAATGTTGGAAAAGAATTTTAGTGATAAGTTTGTCGATAGCAAGTATTTTTGATTGGTGCAAGTTATTCAAAGAGTGTTGGGACCGAACCAAATCCATCACGGTCATCAACCTCAACTGGTGGTCAACGCGTCAACAAAATAAGGGCATTAGGACTTGAGAATCGACGACTAGCAATCAGAAATTTTACTGGCATTATTGAAATAGCGATTAGTGAAAACTGCTTTCTTATCTTATTGAGGTGTGGAGTACTCCGAATTCCTTCCGACCAGCCATACTGTTAACAAAGAACACTATTTGAGTGCTATGTCGCTTACGCGAAACTACTCGTTAAAAGAGGCCGGAATCAAGTGCCGACAATTCTTGGTTTTTGCACCACGATAATACTGCATGAATTGTTCGTGAGTCTTTTGCCAAATTTTCAACCAATACCGCGCCGCAGCCAGCGAATTCGCCTGATTTAGCTCCGTGTAACTTCTGGCTATTCAGCAAACTTAAACGACCGCTTCGGGGAATTAGTTTTGAGTCAATTGAAGCCATTAACAACTGTTTGATTTGAGCACTGAAAAAAAAAAAAAAAAAACAAGTAAGGAAGGGCTAAGTTCGGGTGTCACCGAACATTTTATACTCTCGCATCAAATACCGTATTTGTGTAAAGTTTTATACCGCTATCATCATTGGTTCCTAATGTATATATTATACAGCGAAGGCATCAGATGGAATTCAAAATAGCGTTATATTGGAAGAGGCGTGGTTGTGAACCGATTTCACCCATATTTCGTACATGATATCAGGGTATTAAGAAAATATTATATACCGAATTTCATTGAAATCGGTCGAGAAGTTCCCGAGATATGGTTTTTGGTCCATAAGTGGACGACGCCACGCCCATTTCCAATTTAAAAAAAAAAGCCTGCGTGCAGCTTCCTTCTGACATTTCTTCCGTAAAATTTAGTGTTTCTGACGTTTTTTGTAAGTCGGTTAACGCACTTTTACTGATTTTCAACATAACCTTTGTATGGGAGGTGGGCGTGGTTATAATCCGATTTTTTTCATTTTTGAACTGTATATGGAAATGCCTGAAGGAAACGACTGTATACAGTTTGGTTGACATAGCTATAGTAGTTTTCGAGATATGTACAAAAAAGTTAAAAGGGGGCGGGGCCACGCCCACTTTTCCAACAAAATTACGTCCAAATATGCCACTCCCTAATGCGATCCTTTGTGCCAAATTTCATTTTAATTTCTTTATTTATGGCTTAGTTATGACACTTTATAGGTTTTCGGTTTCCGCCATTTTTTGGGCGTGGCAGTGGGCCGATTTTGCCCATCTTCGCACTTAACCTTCTTATGGAGAAATACGTGTACCAAGTTTCATCATGATATCTCAATTTTTACTCAAGTTACAGCTTGCACGGACGGACGGACAGACGGACAGACAGACATCCGGAGACATCAACTCTACTCGTCACCCTGATCACTTTGGTATATATAACCCTATATCTGAATCTTTTAGTTTTAGGACTTACAAACAACCGTTATGTGAACAAAACTATAATACTCTCTTTAGTAACTTTGTTGCGAGAGTATAAAAAACAAACGTTGAAACAAGTGTATTAAGTCCAATGGGGATTACTTTGATGAGACGATGCAGATTTTTAAGAATAAATTAAGAATTTTAAAATTTTGTACAAATCTTACTATTTTTGTCCACAATAGTATAAGCCCTTAACTAGTAGTTTCTTTAATAAATTCACAGGATTTATATAGTACTTATGTAATATGATTCATGACTTCAAAAATATTAAAATCTCATTTGAAATTTATTAATGAAATATTAAAATTATATTTCACTCGTAAAACGCTGACAAAAACTATTAAATTAAGGATATTGAAGCGTATTTTGGAAAGCACACAATTTAATTAAATTATTCAAGCAACAACAACGCCAGCAAAACTATCAAATGAAACGGTTGTACAGAAGCGCAAATGCAAATAAATTGAAGCAAAAACCGTTACACTTCAACTTCCGCTTCCTTGTGTTGCCGAGCTGCTGGCAAAGCAGTCGCATTGCAACATGTGCGCTGGGAACACTAAAAATTTTGGTGGCATTTGAAACTATGCACGCCAGCGTTTTGTTGTAAATGCGCGCGTTTGATTTTGACGGAAATTGGCTTAGAATTATGGCAGTTTGACGATAGTAAAAACTAGATTTTATGCATTGCGGGTATGAGCAATAGCGAACAATACAAATATAATCACAAACAATTACAGCAAGTGGTTTACAAAAACGAAATATGAGAGCGTAGCAGAGAGGGAGAGCGAATGAGCGTAAGTGCAAGATTTGTGTGTGTTTGTTGCGTCATTTCACACTTTGAAGTCAACGGCCGCTCAAGAAGGGCTCTATTGAAAGCAGTGACATTTGTGTGACGTTGCTACGTCAAAACCGTTAGACTGTCAGCGCAACCGACAGCCAATCCGTTGAGTTGTTGCAACCCTACCGCAATATTTTAGTGTGATTTTCATTGCGCACACATGCGGTGCACGGCAGCAACAACAACAACGAAATAGAAATGTGTCGCTTTTATTGTAGGTTTTGTTGTTATTATTTGATTTTCATTTATGGCTTAAATTTTATGGTTTCGATGCGTTTTTATGGTGTCGCTGGTTTTTCGGGCGAAATCTCGTAAAAACATGATGTGCATGTGTGATTAAGCGCCTCTGCGTACGTGGCATGTGGCATGCACAGACAATTTATCAGCGCCGGTAAATGCCATTGACAGCGGCGACAACTGTCAGCAACGGGCTGTGAAATGCGACGAAACTATGCGTACGCATTTGTATGTATGTATGTGTGCACAAATGTATATCGATATGCGTGTGTGTGTACAAAAGGTGTGCGGAAGAGGAAGTTGGCGACCACAAGTGTAAAACTTGTAGCAAAAAAAAAACAAAAATTGTAAGCCAAAGTAATAGTTGAAATTGTCAGCTTGCAAGTTTTGCGCATTCGCCGTAGTCTACTTGCAGGCGCAGTGACGTTTTTGCAGTCAAAAGGACATTAAAAATTTTGAATTGAAATTGGTTTCTTGCTTGTGTGGCATTAAGTGATAGTTAAAGTCGGAAAACACATACATACATATTCAAACAATACATATGTGAAGCAGTGGCAACATAACGTTTTGGCACGCCCCAACGCAACACCACAGCAAGTTGCCTTACAAATCGTCTCCGCAAGTAGTAAAATTTTAATAGTTTACAACGTTTGAAGCCATTTTATTATTTATAGTCTGCCACTGTGCACAAACGCCCTCCACTGCGCCTGAGTGTATGCTACGCAGACTGCATTGCAACTCTGTCGCTGCTGTTGCTGCGTCGTTATTTAGCAGCTAGCTGGTTGAGGTAATTAGTTTTAGCCAATTCACCAAATAAGCGCTCGTAAAATGTTACATCCTGCACACAAACACCCACACACACATTACACATGCATACCAGCAGCATTTCCTTACTTTTACAAGTCTAAAGCACATTTCCCCTTTTTAGCTAAAGCAGACAATTTTCCGGCGTACGTGCCATATCTGCAAAAACGGTAATTTCGAGCGCGTGAAAAGCTTGCTAGTGTTGCACACACACACACTTATATACATACGACCGCTTCATATACTCAAGTGAACGCGCACATTTATCAGTTTTGGTTTGATTTTTGCATAAAGTAGATAAAAGTCGGGATTTGTTTAGAATTTTTATTGCGCGAAAGTCGTAAAAATTCGTAAATGGCATTTTCCCGGTTTGATTTGGCGCATTTACGTATATAAACTAAAATTGCGATAAGCACAACAACACGCTTACTATTTATATAGCCAAAGTCCTGCTTGTTTTTTCTGCTCTATATGCTAAACATGTACATATGTGCATTAGGGTGTTTCAAGAAAAATGTTTAAGTTTTTTTTCAACTTATCAAAACTTATGCTAAATTTCGTGAAGATATCCCCTTAAATGAAAAAAATTTCCATAGAAGCGTTTTTAATCCAATTGTTCAGTTTCTGTTGCACCTATAAGCTAGTATATTGATATTTTAGTCCATATAGTTTATTATATTATATAACTAACATGTGAAAAATTCTTCTTTTCCATAAATTTTAAATTTAACATCTTTTTTTACAAAACAAAAGATACATAATTGATTATTAATTAATTGAAAGATGAGTCTTCTTTACAAGAATGGTAGTTATTCGCTCACACCTTTCTCCAGATTTCAAAATTTCTCCAAATTTTAAAATGTCTCCAAACTTAAAAATTTTTTAAAATTCTCCAAATTTATAAATATTTTCACATTTACAAATTTTTGCAAACTATAAATGTATTAACATTTCAAAATTTCTCTCAATTTCTCTCAATTTTGAAATGTCTACACACTTCAAAATTTTTTCAAATTCTCAAAATTTTAAAATATTTTAACACTTCCAAGTTCTTTTAAATTTAAAAATGTCTCCAAATTTCGAAATTTTAAAAAATTTTAAAATGTCTACAAACTTCAAAATTCCTCCAAATTTCAAAATGACTCCAAGTGTCGAAAATTCTCACAATTTTAAAATTCTTAGAATTTCAACCATATGAGTGAATAGGAGTTGAAAAAAAATGTAAGTATTTTTGCAGCACCCTAATCTGCTTCCATGTGTGTTTGTACAAACTTCAAAATTTTTTCAAATTCTCAAAATTTTAAAATATTTTAACACTTCCAAGTTCTTTTAAATTTAAAAATGTCTCCAAATTTCGAAAATTTTCAAAATTTTAAAATGTCTACAAACTTCAAAATTCCTCCAAATTTCAAAATGACTCCAAGTTTCGAAAATTCTCACAATTTTAAAATTCTTAGAATTTTCAACCATATGAGTGAATAGGTTTCGAAAATTCTCTCAATTTTAAAATTCTTAGAATTTTCAACCATATGAGTGAATAGGAGTTGAAAAAAATGTAAGTATTTGCAGCACCCTAATCTGCTTCCATGTGTGTTTGTTGGATTTTAATGCTTTTAGTGTGATTGCAAATGCCTCAAGAGTATTGTTTTATTTTATTATAATAAATTTAGCAAAGTCGTAAAATGCGAATTTTGCATTTACGTAAGATTATTTTTTTATCGGCTGAGTTAAGTGGAAATTGTTTTAAATACTCGTAAATGTATGCCTGTGTGTGTTATAGCTATAAATATTCTATATAGATAGTTTGCGATTTAAAAAATTTAATATCTAGCCTCTGGCACAGTTTCAAAGATATTTTGAGAGAAATCATCTTTCAGATAAAAACGTAAGTGTTTCGATAAATAAGTATTTTATAGATGTTAGATAAAAGGCAGGTTCTACAAGTTTCAAGCCCACTTCGGGTCAGTTTGATTGTTTTTACTACAACTACTTAAACAGAAAAGTATGCTCTTAGTGAAATCCGTTTCGTGTTAGTAGGTATTCGGATCGATTCCAAATTCTACGTATTGACTATAGTTGTTTTTCTAAATGCCTATAGTTTACTATGATCTCCCTATATTTTGATTTAATCTGCTTTCTGAGACTAAGGCGACGACGAAAATATCTATAAAATGGGCGGACAAGGATTTGGCTACAAACGAACATATAAAAATTTATATATCGTATTTAGGGTACTAAACTTATAGCCTTTTATATTTGATTAGAATTGAGAAACCAGTTTTTACGTTTCGCACAATCGGCTGCTCATTAAACTCAGTTTTAATTCGATTAAAAATTAATGTACTAAATTAAGAGTTTTATTTTTTAGTTTTATATTTTAGCGCTTCAGTGTCCTGGCTTGAGGAGGACAATATGCCTTGATAGTGGAGCTTTCAATAACGTCCTTCTGGAAGCAGTCATGACTCCTACGGACACTCTTGGGTTTGAATCAAACCTCATTTTCAGTCTTCTGTGCGACAGTGTAATTAAAACGGAATGAGCAACGCATGTGCCCGACGAAATGTGAATAGGGGAACCTCACAGAGTAGAGTTATAACGTCTTTTCTATTTAAGTTTCTGAGTACCGTGTACTAGTGATGCAAGGGTATCTCAGCCCGTTCAACGGGCGGCGCTCAACAGCATGTGTGGTGCACTTAGGTTCACTTCAACCCTAGCACTTAAGGCCATCTTGCACATAGTGTATGGCCGCGAAAGTTGCTATCAGGCTCAGAGAATCTGGGTTCCTAAAAGAACACCTGTCTGAAATTTCGCAAATTCTCATACACTTTGACTTCATATCGGGTCACTTGGCTCATGGGGTCGTCAAACCGAAATCTGGTGCTCCCGTATTCGCTGGCTAGCGCAGGCCAACCACCATCGGTACATGCGCTGTCACAAGAGCCAAATGATCGATCGCAAGGATCTAGTGATCTCTTTGCCCTCAATAAGGCTAGCCTCTCTCTAGTTGTGTACCTTATAACAGGCCATTACCTTATTGGCGTCCTTACTGTAAGGCTGAGAATCTTACCAGATGCCATCTGCAAAAGCTGTATGGAAGAAGATGAGGTGGAAAGAACTCAACACTTTCTTCTTGACTGTCCCGCGGTTGGAAGGTAGAGAATACTTGGGAGCGCACATCTTCACAAATTCCACCGAACCGGCGGGAATAGAAATTAAACACCTGTACAAATTTGTATTGGCTTTTAAGCGTTTTATTGTAATTGAAAATATAAAAATCGCTCAGTATATTCTGAAGAAAAATATATCCATGTAAAGTATATACATACTCTATCCTGGGACAGCAAAATGTAGTTTTATTTCATAAGCTTTTCTTGAAATCCAAACCTTAGAGCGAATTTTGACTTGGGCTATGTGTGGAGTGGTAACATAACGACAATTCGATTTGCGAGTGTGAGTGCAAGTATCCCCTCCCAGAACTAAACTTTGTTGTATGTATATTTGAGCTTCAAAGTTCAAGTGATACATTTAAGCTCATTAAATAAACTTACATGTCCCTTCCATAATTACTTATTTATAAGCAAACAAAAAATGAAAATGTTTATAAAAGTTTTGTTAATTGAAGAGCGAACAAAAACAGCAAAGAAAAGTATTTTTCAAATGCAATTTTTTTGTCTCTAAATACGAAATGTCATCAAAATACTTAAACAAAAATGTCATGTGTAATTTTGCACTTGAGCGACTTAAAAAATAAACAGCGCTGCAAAAACAATTAGCTAAAAAAATAAGATGCATCGCGCCACCCTTTAGCTTGAGAGGTGGATAAACAAAATATGAAACAGTTAGCTTTGTGCATATTTGTGTATGTTTTATTGTATATTTCAATGAAGCTGTTTTTGTTGGTTCTCCGCTTTCAATTAAATACATTTTGCATGTTAAAGGGTTGTCTCACTGAACAACTGATTATGCTCAGAATCGTTGACAATGGTAATAAACGAATACACAAAATTTGTGGTTGAAAAATCAAAGTGCAAAATTTAATCCTTTTAACTACAGTGTTCGGGGCTTTTGAGCGGCAATAGACCGTGTTAATGTGGAAATATGCAGCGGAAGAGTATCTGTACTCGCATAAAGATGTGTGCCCGTGCAGTAAGTGGTCAAAGGTGCATAATATGCTTTTATTTTGGTTGAGAAATTAAATATGAAGTGCTGTGCATTTTAAGCTTATTAAAACGAGATAAATGAGGTTGTATGAAACTTTATCTACCATATATATGTAACATATATACGTAGGTGAATATCCTGATATGAATAAACATCTGTAGGAAATTATTATATTGAAAATTTTTCTACTTATTGTTCGATTATTTTTATATTTTCAGGTTTGTATTATTTTTTAATTTTTTATTTGGCTGGTGAAAGAAAGAGCTCTTATAGACTAAAGTGTTCCAACTTTATGTTAAAAGTTATAGATTAGAATTATAGATTAGCAACCAAGAGTTGCCGGCCCATAACTCCGGTCTACTTTTACGTATCACGGTCTACTTTTACGTCAAACGACGCTTAACAATTAAACAGTATTATTTGTTGACAGTGGTTGAGTCGAAGACTGCACTACACCTCGGTAATCGAAGAAAATGGCCAACATAACCTTGATTTTTGACCTGATTTGACGTGGTTTTTTCGGCCTCGGTCTGTTTGCGGATCATAAGCATAGATCCAATAGATAAATAATAGATAAATCTTGGTAGTCGAAAAGCAATTTTTGCAAAATATTTAGTGATTATGGAACTAATTCTGTATTCACTTTTCTTAGGGCCAAATGATCTTTCAAAATGGTTTTCACTGATAATTCCGATATTCCAACGTTGCCAGTAAGATCTCTGACTGTTAATTGTCGATTCTCAGGCACCATTTCCTTTATTTTCTTGATGTTATTGTTCGTTAGTTGAGGTGGATGGCCGTCCTGAACGTGATTCATCGTTAACACCGTTTCTAACCTCTTTGAATAATTTGCACCAATCTGAAACACTTACTCGCGGCGAAAAATTATCACCGAAGGCCTTTTACCACATTCTCGACGTTTCGCGCCAGAGATTGAATTCCTCACATAAAATTTAATAGAACTTCTTTGTTGAGTAATTTTATGATATTTGCTTTCTGCCAGATTACTACTAAGTTTCTCTGGTCGTATTTATTTTCCGATATTCCTGTCTTTATTTTGACCAACTTTTTGATGATTTGAAACTCTAATTTCAATTATTTTCGTTTCATTAACTCTTCTTCATATTTTTTTCCATTTTCTGTCTCAATTTCATTTTTTGCAAACTAAGAGTCAAATAGTTGGTTATAATATATATTATATTATTTTACAAATGCATCAAGTTTTCAATATCTTTAATAATATTACCTATAAAGAGCAATTTTCTAAAAAGTAGTAGTTATTTTTCTCAGCTTTTTACCTGGTTTACTTTATTCCACGGATCATTGGTCAGGTAACAATTACTAATTACTCGTTCATAAATTTACTAGCGATTTCCAAATCACAGTTACTAAAGCCCAGTTCGGGATATCAATGAAATTCTTTGTTCCTTTGTTCTTTTGCATGGTTACCACAGGCACAGTTGAATAAGTCCAGACGCTGAACCCAATTTTCGACGGTTTTCAAGCATAAATACTTTTCAATTTCACGTTCGATATTCGTACGAAGTTCACCAATCGTCGCTGGCTTGTTGGCATAGACCATAGACTTGACATATCCCCACAGAAAATAGTGTAACGGCGTCAAATCGCACGTCCGAGGCCGCCAATTGACTGGGCTGGTTTTCAATAAATCGAGTGTGATATTCGCTGCGTGGCTGTTGAAACCACATATTCTCTAAGTCCTTATCATCCAATTTGGGGCAAAATATTCGATTATCGTTGAGCGTTAGCGATTACCATTCACAATAACGTGCCGGTCTTGATTATGACCAAAGGAGTATGGCCCAATGACGCCGCCGGACCAAACCGTAATTATTTCGGGAAGCAGTGGTGATCATGGAGTTGGCTCGAAAACGTCGTATCTTCTTGGAGTCCATAGAGCGATTTGCAAGAGCTCAAAGAACGAAGCGATGTTGCTTGGGAACTCTCAGCTACGGCTGCTATATTTTCTTTACAACTTGCTGGGCATGGTATATCCGGTCGATTATTATTCAATATTGAATGCTGGGTTTCAAGATAGGTGATGGTGTTATAAGTAGTACGTTCTTAGATATGGGGAATTTTCGAAATAAAGTAGAAGACAACACTGAACAGCTAGACATGACTCACGCGTGATCTTCAAAAAACAGGCTATTGAAAAAGTTGGATCCACTTGGATCACTCGTTATATCACATATCTACAATAAAATCGATTATTATTTTTTTCAATTCATCTTAAGCATCGCAAGCTCGAATCCGTTTTAAGACCCATACTCTCCTAAATAAAGTTGTTCAAAATGACCCGTTGAATTCTTGATTTTCGCTCGTTGGCGCTGAGAGCTCATAGTTCTAGTTTTATTCGTCGCATCGGGTCATGCTATACTTTTTGGAAAGCTCATTTCACGCGCTAACACGCGTTTGTTTGATTGTCGTTTCTTTTAAGTCGTTCGTGAGTTATAGCGTCGCAAACAAGGAGCAAAATAAAGAGAAAATACGGCATATTTTACAGTAATACTACGATAAAGGCAAAAATGCATCTCAAGCCGCCAATAAAATTTGTGCAGTTTATGGACCCGATACAGTTTCCATTTCCACCGCATAACGATGGTTTCAACGTTTTCGTTCTGGTGTAGAGGTGGTCGAAGATGCGCCACGCTCCGGAAGGCCTGTCGTCGAAAACTGCGATAAAATCGCTTAATTGGTCGAAAGTGGCCGGCATAGTAGCAGCCGTAGCATCGGTCAAGAGCTGGGCAGGAGTCATAAAAATAAATTTTATGAACAATTGAAACTTCAATTAAAATACCGCAAGACTTTTTGGACAACCTAATATCTAGTGATATTTTCAAACCTTTTTGAATTGAGTGAAGAATCTTTTCTATATTATCCGTTTTCGATATTTTCCTCAAAATTATTACATATATAATTCCTTTTTTTACAGAGTACAAAGTTAAGCTGTCCTTTCTAAGGAATAACTTGCTTTTTACAATGTTTCTCATATACATAGATGTAGCTTTAACATGTACTGGACTCATGCAATTTAATCATGTACACTAGAGTTCACCATATTTAGTAATTAAGTGATTATATCTCTTTATTCATTTTGGTCTGCCGAATAAAGGATTCATATTCATAAGTATTAATAATAATATAAAATGTATTTATGTACATATACACTTCCATAGGCTAGACCCACGTTTTCTATGTGCACAGACGTACAATTAAACAAAGTAAGCAAATTATTGTTTAATCGGCTTTTATTTTCCATATGAAAAATCAACAAACTTAGCAAAAACTTGCGGTGAGGAAGTGGATATTGAGGTAGCCGCAAAGTAGAATGCGATTTGACTACAGCTTCTTTGGCGCAACGGTCAAATTGCTGAGCAAACATGGTCTGGCGGACTTAATGTAGCATAGCAAAAATAATAACTCAAGCAATTGTTATTTACACGAGTTTGCAAATATTTTTGTTTTTATTCTCTTACACATATATTCACAAATTATATGTACATATGTATAAGGATATATTTTTCGCTTTGCTAGTGTATCTGAACAATTGTAAAATTTTGCTGAAAGCAGTCGCAAGAAAAAATACCAAATACATTTCAGCATGTCTGTTTATGTGTGCTATAACAAATCGCTTAGCGGAAGTCAGAGAAAAAAAATAGCGTTAAGGCATGTAGAACATATGTACATTCATCCTTGCGGCCTTAACGCAGAAAGAGATAACCATTAGAGAATACTTAAGTGTGGCAGTTGTTGGCGGTGTGAAACTGTAGCCGGACAGCATGAAATACGAATGGAGCGCACAAAACGGAAATTTGTTTCAATTTAAAATATTGCAACCAACATTAGCCAAAATCATGCGCCAACGGTTCGACTGTGAAAAACGAACAAAAAGGCATTGGAAAAAGGTTCACATATGAAAAGCATGGCGTACAGCTTAGCAAAAAATAGCCTTGACAGTGTAAAAAGGATAGCGAGGCAGTCAACAGGAAGCGACGAACAGCAGCGCAATTCTATTTATTTAAAACGATGAATCAGTTAAATGTGCGGACGCAAACCGCTGGTCGCCCACAATATAACCACCACTCACTTGTGGTCGGTGGAATGGACAGTTGGAATTATTTGTAGGTAGAGTGGTTGGCATAGAAATGGAGTTGCATAGTCAAGCTTTTTGGTTATAAATTACTTAAAAAAAAATAAATAACCACTCAAGCCCTAAAAATTAATATCAACCCGCAATTTAGTCGTATATGCAATATTGGCTGTTTTTCAAAGAGTTAAATTTAGTAACCAACCGACTTCGAAACAATCTGAATTAACTGGAGTTTACAAAGAACGATGGGAGTAAGTGATATATAAAGACGCCTAATATTTTCTGAAATATGTATCCATTGCGACAACCCTATATGGAGAAAATCATATGCGAAACCTAACCAACCGTCCAAAGCAGCGACAAAGCCAAATAGCCATGATGCCAAGGTATTACGACAAGCCTGATAGCAAAAAAATCATATTTGAAACCTGTCTAAACGGCGTGTTACATCATGAGCCTCTAAAACACTAATTAAGAGTAACACTATCTACAACAACTTATGAAATTGAAGCAAACTATTGCCAAAACACGCGACGAACACACAAAACAACAATTTAAAATAATGATAACCCTCGGACTAATGTTGAAAGACCGGTTAGAGAACGGTGACTGGGAAGTTTTGCTTTACCGGTGTTATAATCCAGATCCCTCCTTACTGAATACCATTTGTTCCGGTCGATGGAGAATATTGAAAATTGGCTTGATTTACTCCGGTTTTTTGGGATAGAATTCACAATTTGACGGTCGGACGAAAAAATGTTGCAGCTTCAGTTGGGCAACACTTAGAATAATACGGTTTTATGTGTTTATTATTATTTTTTAATGAAAGAATAGATTTATAATCCCAAGACGCGCAAGGAAGTCAGGATGATAGTAATATTTCAACGGTTTAGTAAGTGATACTTAAAAATTATTGTTGTAATATACTACTATATATAATTTTTATGAAACAGCTTAGGCATATCTGAAGCAGCTGAGGGTATTACCCTGAGCAGGCTTTATTTAGTAAAGTTTGTTACACCGCTAGGGTTAAAAGAAAAATATATATAAATGATCAGTCTGATGATCTGAGTCGATTTTGTCATGCCCGTCTGCCTGTTCGTCCATTTGTTTATATAAACGCAAACCAATCCTTCAGGTTTTGAGATATCGATGTAAAATTTCCACATGTCTCTTTCTCCCCAAAAAGCTGCTAATTTCGTCGCTACCATACAAACTAAGCGATCAAAATCAACTTCTTGTAAGTAATATTCTTTGACTATATGTGGAAAGTATTATAGCTTTGATGTAATCGAAGTCTACATTTTTTGTGTCTTTTAGATTTGGCTTTAGAAGCAGATTATTATTGTTGTTGCTTTTAAACACATAACGTTCTTGAAATATTATTCAGAAAAGCTACTAGGGCAATAGTGCCACAATCATATCTATGACTTTATTCGTTTGTACCGTGTACCGTTTTATATCCAATAGTTAGGCCAAGCTAGAGTCAGATAACTGATGCTGATATAACAGCTTCTCCCACTACGTGTTGTTCGCAGTCTTAAGTCAGACCCTCTGAAAAGTTTTATCAGCATTTTTATCATATAAAAAACACGAAATTGCCTGCCAGAGATCAAACAAAGTTAAACAACCTGGTATTTTATTTTATACTGTTTTGGTTACGATTAAAAAATCTGATCTTTTATTAAACCAATAAAGCTTTTGAAAGTGACACCATGGTAAGAGTACGTTAGATTATGCTAGACGGCTGATCCCTCAGCGTAGCGTGGTAAAGATAAGTAAAATGAAATTCTGTAAAACAATTTTTTTTTTTAATTTTATTTCAACCGTCACCATATCTACGCCCACCACCTTATGTATCAGTACGCTTATGGTTTTCATCCACATGTGCTCCTATTCTATTTATCTTTTCTCATTCATAAGCATAATGATGCTTCTTAGTGCAAATAGCCAAAAATCTTGCTATACCCGCTGCAGCACAAAAACTTCCACAATAGATGAAATAAAAAATTATATTAAATTAAACAAATACCCGCTAGTATTATAATACCATATGGGTATCTGCTTTCCTTCATCCAGTTACCCCGCTGCCCACACCACGTGCCAAGCATAAAAAATGATGGCAATTTAACAATTTTTCATTTCTTCCTTTCTTTTCCTTTTGCCGTTGATTTTATGAAAAAGCAAATGCATTCAATTTTTTTTAAAGCAATTTCCGTAAATATCATTAGACGGACGTATGTCGAGCTGGTCACTCAAATGGGTTGAGTTAGGTTGAGTAATGATACATTTTTATGGTGGATTTGTGTGGTTATATTGGACAATGAAAGCAAAACGCATGCGTTTGTCGAACTTGACATGAAAAATCGTTGTCAAATGAAGGCAATCAGGCAGGAATTTGCTGAGAATTAGTAAAATTTCATTTTATCGAGTAAAAAATCATGCACTAAGCTTTATAATATATTATTAGTTATTGTCAAACATGACATTTGCCAGATAGCTAGCGGGCTGGAAAGATATAAAGCGCTAGCTTTTATAAAAGAACAAATTGAACTTTTGCATTCAATATTATGCAATATAGCAAATATGTAAACAATTTAAATAACGCTGATTATTACAAAAAATGTAAAATCGAAAATTTTTTTGAGAGATTTAAAAGAATACATAAAATAAATATTCATAAAAATATAATATAATGTTCATGGAGTAAAAAGCAATGCTATGACCATGGAATCGATATATCGACTTAATTCTTTTACTAGAAATTTTCAGAAAGGGATCAAATTAGTAGTAATCTTCGCGGCAGAAAATAGTATTAGTTCTTTTGATCATGATACTTTGGTCTTCTGAAGTGTTGGTTGTGATGAATGCATACTCTCCGATCAAAGCAGATTTTTGCCAAAATAACAAACAGTCTTTGGCCGACTGAAATCATTGTACATAGAAGAGCACTGAACCTAATACACAGTGGAGTTATTAATACTTCCATCCTTGAAGTCAAACTATCATCCATAGACCCATTGGAGAAGAAGAGCTGCCATTGCCTCGCTTATCTAGAGTGACCCCTGCGCAGCTTCGTTGTAGATAATATAGCAAGTTAAACTCCTGGGTAGCCAAAATGGACTAACTCATATAATCACATATGACACTAACAACCTCTATGCTATATTTTTGTATTTTAATAAAATGACAGCTACGGAATCAGAAGCGGCAGAAATGTTTTAGAGAGGCTACACAAATATTTGATTGGCACAAAGCTTTCAGGGAAGATCTTACAGTCATCGAGAACTTACTTTCCTCCAGCGAGTCGTCCAGCTTCCTATGTCAATGACGATAACATCGAAAACAGTGTTGGAAAATCGACGAGTTCTTGTCAGAGAGCTGTCAAAAGAGTTCAGCATCTTTATGCATATTCTCAACACGTTTCGGTTAATGTTTTGGGTATGAAAGGACAAAACGACGTTGAGTAGAAGTCGTAAGAGATATCCTTAACGTCGATGCTGAAGACGCTACAAATCAAGATTTCATCGGCTTATGTACGGAAGAACCGCGCGAAAATGTTCCCGATTTTATTTCATTGGGCTGAGTTGAATATTTTAATTTACTATAAACAATACAAATAGCGCTTCTATGTCAAAACGTTTCGAGATGTACAACATCAAAAATGTCAAACTCTGCGATAAAGTTGTGAGTTGCCAGATTGCAACATTAGAAATGCCAAATTCCGAAATATAAAAGACAGCCTATGTATTAGCCGTTAGAAGTACATAGAGTACTAACAAGGTATACATTGTATAGCAGATTCAAAATATATTTATTTTCTTTTAATGTATATAACAATATCCGTATTCGAAGACAGACGGAAATGTGTGCTTTTCCATATCCTTTTTCATGTCTGCTTTTTACAAATGCACGGAAATGAACACAAAACTATAAATCATGCACTATAAATATTTGACAAAAACTTAAGCAAAGAAATCGCCAACAACAAACAATTAAAAGCAATAAATTCTGCGAAGATAATTAATCAAAAGGCCAAGAAAGCTGATTAACAACGATAACGCCGGTCAGTTAGCGGAGAGAATATTTTCCACTTTCTTACATATGCGCTTCGGGCATAAGCGGAAAGTAAAATAAATTTGTGACAACGCCTAAAAACACACTAAGGCGCCAAACAGTTGCAGGGAAAGTGAGAAAAAAGTGCAGTTGGTCACTACTCTGCTTGCGGTCAAAAATATATGCGTTAGGGGGGGCAAAACAAAAAAAAAAAAAAAAGAATTATTAATATTGAATCAAATCGAATTTATGTGTTGAGATAAAGGTATTTGCACAAAATGCATCGCTGAAAGGCACGATATTTGGCTTAATCTTAAAAGGTATCGATGAGAATTCAAAGCTTCTCATATAAATACACAAAAATTCTGTTTTCAATCAAAATAACATAACTGTTGAAACATTAAGATAATATTTTTTTACTTGGTGCATTTATGTAGAACATAAAAATCCTTAAAATGTATGGCAAAGGGATTTCTTAAAATCGAAAATTATTTAATAGTGTATATACTTTATAAACAGAAATATATTTTCCTGAGCAAATGGGCTAATTTTAACACATACATGCCACATTCCAATTTCTTTTTTGGCTCACCCTAATGAACATAAAAATTTGTAATATATACATATCGTATGGTTTACAGCTACTTTTGCTATTGCTTATAACTTGTTTTCTCTTCCTCCTCCTGTCTCAGCGCCACATGTGTTATTAATTGTGCCACTGACAATCATAATTAATGAACACGAGCACTTCCGCTGTCGCGCTTGCTGAGCCGAAACTATAAATATGCGCTTGGAGTTGCCATCTTGGCGTGTGTTTTCACCCCATGCCATTGTTCGCTTCTCTTAAGTCACTGTTAATGTGTGCGTCCGTGCGCTCTGCTAGTCAGCAAAACAAATAATTCGCACTCAATAAATCTCATCGGACAACAAATAACATATATAAATAGATATAAATACGCTTTGGGGCATAAATACTCGTAAATAAATATATTTTTGGCATTTGCCAGCAATTTCAATTAATTAAAAGGATTAAAATCTAAGAGGGACGCCTTTGGGTGTGTGTGTGTGAAGTGAAAATCCGAAATCTACAAAAAAAAAAAAAAAAAAAAAACAAAAAAAGGAGGAAGTGGATTCTTGGACTACTCCATGTTTTTGTTGGTCATATGAGTAGGTAAGCGTATTTGTTTTACGTTAAACCCGAGCTCTGAAGATTTATGCACCACTGACCCTTCAACAGCGCAAAAGCTAAGCGCTGAGGCTAATGTGCGCTACAGACTAACAAGTAGTTTTAATGTACTGCATAGACTTCCGGGTAAGGGATGAATGTAGATTCGACAGTCAAACTACAGTGAGCAATGAGCTGCATGAATTGAGTTAATGGGTGGTTGAATCGCTGACCAGTGATGTGTACGAAACGCCCAAAGCATAAGTCCTGCAAATAGTTGTTGTCGTTGTAGCGCAAAATTTACTATTCGGCATATATAAATAATTCGGTGTGTAATAAATTCGAATAGCATTGGCATTACGAGGCCACTTAATTGCAGTTTAATGCGCTGAAATGGATGACCCATTGACCACTAACGACCACTGTGGCCCGCAGCAGCGCTACCTGTGTGCCTCAAGGCACTATGCATAAGAAATTAAATGAAAATCGTATGAATACAGATGAGTGGGTGTGGAAAGTTTGTAAGTTTGCGGAGGCAAAGAAATTTATGCATGTGAAAACGGTAAATGGCAAAATAATCATGTTGACTACTTATTTAGAGGGTATGAAGGCTGTGTTGTTAACTATGCGGTTTGGAAAGATATTTTTCTTGGTAAAATATATGCAGGATTTTGCGTCAGATTTACATATGAAATTTGAATGTAGACACGCAAACATAGAATATTTATTAGTATCAATATTTTATCAAGTATCAATATTTTATGATAACAACAGAACTATGTGACGCTGGTCAACATTACACTTTAAAAAAAAAGATATAAGGACTTTCTTAGAAGGCTTCCAGTAATATAAAATTGTCGTTGACCGAATTGAAACAAGTAAAAAGCGTTAACTTCGACTATCTAAGCTAGAATACTCTTAACTGGATAAGTTTTAATAGCACCAAAGGGGGAAGATATTATCTTGATCTTTATTTTAATCAGCCAGTTTGAGTGACAACTCTATACGATACGGTCTCCACCAATTTTTACTGTATGATTATCTACAAGGCATTATTATGGTTCCACTTTATATATTTGATATTCAAAACCTGCTTACCTGAGAGTAATTATTTGTTGATGCATTATCACAATCCGACCAAACATACTTTGAGGAGATGTATGAAGAAAAAAAGATTATAACAGCCCGTCAGTCGTTCTTTTTGTCCAAGTGTAGCCAGTTCCCACTTCAATGGATTCTTCTTCTTCTTCTTCCGATTCCTCTGGCGGGTACTACGTCGAATTTTCTCAGAGCTGGAGTGTTTTCATCCACTCGGACGACATGATTTAACAGCGTAATCGCTGTCTCTTAATTAGCTGAACTATGTCACTGTTGCCGTGTATCTCGTACAGCTCATTGTTCCATCGACTGCGGTATTCGCCGTTGCCAATGCAGAACCTTTCTTGCGAAAACTCGTAATGCCGACTCATCAGATATTGTCATCGTTCATGGCTCTGCACCATATAGCAGGACGGGGGCGATAAGTGACTTGTAGAATTTCGTTTTTGATTGTCCAGAGATGACTTTACTTCGAGGCTGTGAGAGCCAAGTCGCGTGGACATCAGTCACTAGATCACCTCTGGCGATAATACAAGTTTATGCTCCGGTTTTGAAAGCTTCTGTTTGCCACCGCATCTTTTCGTAAATATTTCGGGCAATAGCCCACTTAGCCATCTTGCCAAGCTCCTCGTACTTACGTATTTCGTCCTCTCTCTGCTGTATGCGTTTTTGATTTCAACCCGCAATGGTCGATTCTAACGTTGCAAGTTAGGGAGTCTGTTTTCTCTAAATGCTGTAAGTAAAGAGTTTGAAATGTCATCCCACAGTTCCATTACACCGAGTTGCTGATGAGTTCTATCAGTGTGCAGGAGTGTAAGTTGAGTTGAAAATCTCGACGTAAAATCTTCTAGTATATGTTGACGTGCGTTTATTGCCCGCACATAAGCGGGTGTATATGCATGTCTAAAACACTGGTGACGTGTTTTCCTTCTATGGATCTGGATATGGTTGGTAGCTTGTCGATCCGTAGACAGCCAGGTAGCTTGATGAATTTTCCTATGCTGGAATCTAGTACTACAGATAACCATATTTCGGGTCCCGGCGGAATCGATCAGCCTCAACTCACTTGGGGTTGTTTCATCATAGAGGTTGAAGAACTTCGCTTTGATGCGGCTTGTGACCAGACGTTCATCCACCGCGATGAATGACAGGACTCGGTGATAGACATCAATCACCAGGACAGCGGCAGTTTCCCAATTAAGGACCAGATATTCCAGGTTCATACCCTTACACAGTAATCCTCAATGCGACTGCCATGGTCGTCAGCAAAACAGGTCTCTCATTCGAGACTGGTGGCTCCAAAACTTAGGGCACAACCATGGCGAGGCATAATTTGCTTTCTCACTTTTGCTCCCCAACGTCCAACAGCCAGATAAAAAAAAAAATTGTTTCTGGCCACTCCCAAGTGAATGACGCTCAGAGAACATTCTTCACTTGCGTGAACTTCTACGCATGACTCTATCTTTCTCCTATAGTCTTCTATTATATGGACTGCAAGTTGGCGCTAACATTATTCGACAATTTATTCGTTATATGGCAACTCTCATACATTTTCAATTTGAGGTTTTTGCCGTGACATTTCAACCAGTGAGCGAAGAAGCTTGTGAACGGTGCTGTAAAATCTGTTAATAAAAAATTTCGATCGAGACTATTTTTACCAGGCACTATAGTAAGTTTTAAAAAGTTTCATTACTACTTTCTAAAATACTTCTAAAGTTATATAGTGTTAGTGTATGAGTAATCAAATGCCAGTAAGCAAGTAATATGTACGAAGCGCCGACTTGTTGTCGTCCAGTGACATGCAAGGAAATGCAAATATTGCCAGCGATTTATCATTTTAATGGCAAAACATTAATAATTGCACAATAAAGCAAGTCACATACACACACATGAGTTTAGAGCAGAGCTAGAATACAATATAAGTAGATATATAGAGAAAATACTATTTGGCAAAGTGTTCGCATGCAGTCACATGAGCTTAACGGTAAAAATGATGCGCTCCTTTTATAAATACATCCATATATACACATGCAAACACCCACACCCTTGCATGCATGAAGAAAAATGACAAAACATTAGCTGGGCATTGTCAACAATGGGTTAAACGCGTTGCAAATGGCAACTCGTTAGTTGCGAGTCAGTTGCACACAATGCCATCAAAGTGGCAGGATATGTGTGACAGCATATTACTAATACTTACACACCAACATAAATATGTATGAGCGTGTGTAGTTGTATTGAAGCGCGTAATTTGCATATGAATAGCAAAATTGTAAGTGAATGAGCCAGAACCATGGCAAATGCTAATGAAATTCGATGGCGGGAGATATTACATATACATATTTACAAAGGATATTTGTGGTAGACAAAAAATTGGCAAGCAATCAAAACCAAAACTGTGCAGCAACCCCACAGGAGCGCAGTACAACAACACTGGCGGCGGCAAAGGTGGCTTTAAAAAGTGGTTGGAGGCAAAAGCGAGTTAAAAACAACAACTTATATAACATGTATGTATGCGTGAGATGTGTGTATTTTTTGACTAATGAGCCACGCATTTGTCAGCGCCCAGACATTGAGACTATTTCACATGCATATATGAACACTCCCGACTATGCAAGAGACAATAAATAAATGACGCTTCAGCATGACAAGACTTGCATAGCATACGCAAAGGCGCACATATGAAGCAACTAAGCACATACATACATATGTAAATAACGTTACATACCCACTTAAAAATGGCATGAGTTGTATTAAGTGTCTACGTTAATTACTCATTTGCCATTTGCAGCATTGTTTCGTAAGAAATTCCTAATTTGCATATGTGTTGTTGTTCTGCTGTTGCTAAGCTTTCACACTTCTTAATTTCGTTGAGAACTTTCATTTAGTGAAAGTGGCTTTTGGCTTTGTCATCGTTTTTAAATATGCACACATGTGCTGACAGCTGATAAATGGTTGGTGATTTTTGTTAACACCAACTCAACTGGTCTTAAAAGTCCTATTTGCTTATCCTTGTCGCTTGAACGAAAGTCTTAATGAGAGTGCGTCGCGTGATTAGGCATGAAAAATTGGCGTGATTCTTTGCTGGGCCATGTGCGAAGATATATGGTGATTTGTGCTCATAATCTTTCTAAAATTTTGAAACTCTATACAAAGCTGTTTTTGTTTTTTATTTTTCACAAAAATTATGTTGAATATCTTTTTCATTTTACCTTGGGGTTTTTGAAAGTCAAACCTTTAATAAACTTAGTATTAGGTAGTCCTCAGTAACTGGTGATCCAAGTATATGTAATTTTTTCAATAGCTTGTTTTAGACATATTATTTTTATTTGGTATTGTTTAACATTTCATTATGGAAAGACTTACGCCTGAACAATGTTTACAAATTTTTCAACTTAATTATGAAAATTCGGGTTTTGTAAAGAATGCGCTTTGCAACTCTTCGCTTAAGCTATGTGGACCATAATCGTAACACCATCTCCCATCTTGAGATCAAGTATTCATTGTTGGAATAGACCACGATCGGCACGAAAAAAATATAGCAGTCATAGCTTAGAGTGTACACGACGAAGACCGAGAGTCGAAATCAAGTCAAAAATTTGTTTAGCGATGAGGCTCTGAAGAGATTCAGAAGTTACGATTGCATTCAAAAAAAAAAAAAAAAACAGCAGCATGGTGTGATTTGAGAGCCGGTGGAATCATCGGCCACTCCCCACATATCGCATCAATCATTACATTTATTTACGGAACTCTTCGATGAGCAGATTATTTCACGTTTTGTGCCCCAAGATCGTGTGATATCACACCTTTTTTGCCAAGGAATTCAATATAAAATTCAGGCTTTAGGATTGAAACATATTCGCAAAGATCTCCCATGAATGTTATCCTATGGCACATTCTGAGTACCTGGTTTGAGTACCTGGTATGGAGCAAAAAAAGAACCTTAGAAATCCAGAAAGATAGTTTCGTTAGTCAAACAGAAAATGTAAAAATGAAAACTGTACATGTCTCCTTTAGATTTTGTTAGAGAAATGCATATCTCTACGAAATTCTGCAATATTTGCATCACAGGTGCGGATCGAAAGCATGTTTTCCGATGTTTATTGGAAGGACTTTTTGGTAGTATTCTTCAAGTTTTTCCTCCATAATTTGTAGAATTGAAATCTTATATTCAGCTGAAAAGCTTGTATCTTAAAAATGGTGTGAGCATGGAATGAGATCATTACTTCAAAATCTTTGAGATTTCCAAATTATTTTGATAATTTAATTTTATGTTTCCGAATAACTGTTTCGGAAGGTTTGATTTTTTGATTTTTTTTTTGAGTTACCTAAGTATGACTTTTAAAAAATTTACTAGTCTGTCTGAAAAAAAAAAAAAAAAAAATTACAGCAGACTAGCAAACTAAGGGAACAGCCTACTTAGATTTATCAATCATCCAATCGGAAGGTTTTAGAATTGGTAATCAGATTAATTTATACTTATGGCGCTTAACTCTGAAGAACAATTTAATTATGTTCTTCTTATTTCATCTGCCTTTAATCCATACTGATTTCATCACTACAAAAAAAAAAAAAAAACATCGTTCTTTAAAACCACAACAAAATTGTATTTAACCTCCTTTCCACTTAACAAAGACCAACACATGCCTAACCTCACTTTTTGTTAAGCACATAACCCCAAATGTTGTCAAGCAGAAAAAATCATTTGATGGTAACTATGAAATAAGAACAAAAACCGGCAAAAAGTGCACACCGAAACCAAAACCAAAACCAAAATTGCGGCTTCACTAAATAACCGCATCCTATGTCAGTAGAGCTGCTCTAGTATTCAACCGACTATACCGCAGAGGTGCGAGTAAACGAGAAAGGATGCAGCTGAGGAAGCAGCAGATGAGCGCACGATTGTCTGCCGCGCTTTAAATAAACACGTGAAACCCTTCAAAGGCATGCACTGAACGGTAAATGCCGGACAGTGGACATATGAAACGAAAAGTATGGAGATGTTGTTGTAAAAAAGGGGTAATAGAAGGTAGACAAGCTGTTGAACTACAACATTTGACGACTACTGGCTGTTTCCTAAGGTGTGAGTGGGTGGGTTGAGGAGTGAAATTTTCAAAAATGTTTAAGAAGTGGCGGAAGCGTTGTTATTGGTGGTCAGTCATGTGTGACCGGTGACACATGTGATGCCAGCTTTGAAGTAGAGCACATTGGCGAGTATGTGAGATGGAGTTTGTGAATTTGAAAGAGATTTGATCCGGTTTGGATTGTGTGGAAATGCTTGATTTAGTGCAAGGTGATTTTGTTTTGAAGATATCAAGTTAACGTGGTAAATTAAGTGACATTTGACAGCTGTGAAAAGTTAAAAGAAAGCTGTACTTACAGTTGTTTAAAGTATATGCTTCGCGTATTAAGAGTGTTAATAGAGAAGAAATACTTTCCACATTTCGTTTGAAGCATTTTCTCCTCACTTCTAATACTCACCACACCAGCCACCGCATATTCAATTCATGCAGGGCTTCAGTCAGCGTCGCGCACATATGTTGCCAGTGGCAACTCGAACGAGTGTGAGTTCACAATGCGTTTATGATATTTCGATTAAATTTATGAATTGCCAATGCAGTAGCATTTTGCATACGCACATGTTGAGCGATTTTTTTTTGTTTTACGCATTTTTTTGCTTGATAAAATTTTTCTTGCGACAACGACAATGTTTCGCGCCGGCAAATTTAAATGAAATATGACAGTCGCTGGTGGTTGCCAGTAACATCCGGTGCGTGTGATATGTACGCAAATATTCATATAATTCGAGTATTTATTTGTACGGTTTATTTGGCTTGTCGAGAGAGTGTGGGCATTTGTACAACATGGCGGTTACAATGGTTAACCGCACACATCCTGTCACTCTAGGCTGTCGTTGGGCGTGAGGTTGGATGGAGCAAATGAGAACAAGCATGAGTTTGGTTGGATTTTAACACACTTTTAAAGACTTTAATATTTATGTTACGTAATACTTATAACCTTACTGAATAAGACAGAAATCGAAAGGATATATTTTTGCTTCCATCTTGTCATGAATTCGATCGAATCGGTTTTGATTTAAAGTGAACTAAGTAATATTGGGTAATACACAAGAGTATTGCAATTTCGGAATTCGCTAGTAAGGATTTATATCTGTATTTGAGGGATCAGAGTTATTGTAGGAACATCACTTCGATTCCAAATAATGCCAACACGTATATACTCTTGGATATATATTCTATGAGACTGTACAGATGTTGGAGTACGACGATGATATTGATATCATTGGCCGCAACTTCCGCGCAGTTAGTACTGCTTTCTCCAAACTGGATGAGGAAGCGAAGTAAATGGGCCTGGGAGTGAACGAGGGCAAGACGTAGAATAACTCTTACCAACAGGTGCTACTTCGAACTGATAAGACAATTGAGAAGTAAGGTTCTCTCTCGAAAAATAAATTCCAAACTCTTCAACTAAACAAGTCACTTCATTCCCGTCCTATGTATGATATATGGTGCTGAGATATGGACGGTGTCAACATTTGATGAATTGACTTTACGAATTTTCGAGAGAAAAGTTCTGCGAAAGTTTTATTGTCCTTAGTTTAGGAGTCATATAGCCCCTATGGCAGTCAATATCCATCAGTTATTATTTCGCATCAAAGTACAATAATATTTCAGAGAAATCTTAAATCATTTAGCTCGCAGAATATTGATATAGTTGGATTTCTGTGACGGAATACTTCGACGTCGCTAGAGAAAAAATATAGACTCAGTAACTAGGCAGAATCCCTTGAGGATGTGAAACTTTGGGCAAGAATTGGGACTCAGTAACTGGATTCAGTAACTGGACAAAGATTGTAATCCCTTGTGGAAGAGCATGTAGTTCAGTAGACTTTCGGGGTTCTATTCAAAGCCGTAAATATCTCGCAGCAGCATAGCTTATAGTTGCTGACCAGCGCTTGCTAAGCTCAATCATAGGATAAAGGGGCTTTTTCGTACGATCTTCGCTGTGACTGTTCACCCAAATGGTATTAATGTTTGCTATGTAGGAAGTTGCCAGCTTTGAAGAACTTAAGTCCTCTTGATGTTCAAGTTTAATCCCTCGGGCATAACTACACTAAAGTTTAGCCGGAAATAACTTGATGAACCAGCGAATCTCATAATCACCAGAACTTTATCTTACACCTATCTTGTCGAGATGGATGGGCTCTGTCGTTGACAGTCTTTGGTCGAATAAAAATTCGATAATTAAACGATTAAAAAATCCAACTATTACTGCAGAACATCCCCACTTTTATCTGATCTAAATAAGAATGGGTGTTTTCTGAAGTTTATCTCGCAAAGTCTTCTTTTGTGTTCTGCTAGAATATCTTGATTCATTAAGAGATTACGATTAAGAGAGTTTTTCGCAGTTTATAGATTTGAGCCTTTTTTTTAGAACCTGCAGTACACTTATTTGTCGTAAGTCATGCTGAATTATGACGAAAATTCCTCGCTACTCTTCAAGGGTTTATTATACTTTAATTACTATGACAGAGGAGAAAATAAATATATTGCATTAAGATCCAAAGCAATCTGACCCCGTTCAAACTAACGTCAAATTACTTTTCTACGGATTTTTTTCTATATTTAATGAATGAGGTTAGTTTTCTTATAAACATCGTTTGGTTCTGCACTGTATTTTATAATGGATGCAGAAAAATTATTCTCCATATACATACATATGTATACATCATATATATTGTACAAATATAAGCAATAATTTGCATAAAATTGATTTCCGTGTTATTTTTGCGGTTTGCTGAACATTTATTGGAAATTCACAAAATTCTTTCCCCTTTCACGCAAACGCTCTCAAACACTCATTTGATTTTTTACCAATAACAACTGCAGCACGCAACAATGGGCGGTTGTCATCCCTCATGGCAACGTGATTTAATTTGCTTTCAATTTTTAATTTGCCAACGAATTGTCTGCTTGTCTTTGTATGGCATAGAAATTGGATAAAAATGTATAAAAAGTAAGAAATTGAAAGACAAAAGCAAATGCATAGAAATTGCAGCGTTTGAATACCGTTATTTATGTTTGAAGGTAAGGGTGTCATGTCAAGCACACATGTTCATCACAAAGAGCTGTTATTGGAAAAAAATTGTTTACAAAGGCATGAATATTTCATAAAACAATTTCGTTGATTGGCGTACAATGATGAAATCTGCGATGTGATGCGCTTTTGAACGTCAAATGTGTGGGAAGAAAAGAATAAATAAGAACATAAGTATGTAAATACTTGTAGGCGGAAAGTGTATACCTGTATGTACGATTAAAGTTAGACCAAAAATAAAGTTGTTTTGAAATAATGAAAATAGAGGTTAAGAAAGACGTATATTGGTGTTGCTAAGAATATAGCCTGTGGGAGTAATCTTCTATGGGCAACATTTCCACTAATTTAGTTCTCTCCTTGCGTTCATTTCAGAAGCGTGTTAAACACCGATTTTGGCAGAGTTTTATCACAATTAGACGACACATTCGATCACTGGTTTAATGAGGATTCCTTAAATACATCATTCGTACATTTCAAATCCAGTTGTAGTTTTTATTTTCGTGGTTTCCATTTTACATATAATATTTAAGAATAATGTGTCACTTGACCTAAATAAGAACAGAAACGTTTTTTTATACTTCGTGTGTTGTTTTGGTCTCCAGTGCAAATATACATAGGTTACCTTTTATATTTCGGGATTAGGGAACAAAAACAAATATTAAACATTGAAAATTGCTTTAACGTTTTTCAAAATATTCTCATTTGAGATCTATATAATTTTACATGCGTTTGCACGAATTGCCGAAGCAATTTTGAGTAGTTCCTAGGTGGAACATAGGGCCTCAAATCTTTTACGTACGGGAATAAAATGAAGTCATTCGGCGGCAAGTCAGGACTATATGGAAGATGACTCATCGAATCAAGGCTTTGAGTGGTCGAAAAATTATTTCCTTCAATCGATGTGTGAGAGTTGCAATGCCGTAGTGAAGAATGTTGTAGTTTTTCGGGTGCAATGGTAGCAATATATCCAGTTGTTCCAAAAAAAAAAACAAAACAAAAAAAAGTAAGGAAGGGCTAAGTTCAGGTGTCACCGAACATTTTATACTCTCGCATGATAAAGCGATAATCGAGATTTCAGGTGAACCGATTTCACCCATATTTCGTACATGTCATCTGGGTGTTAAGAAAATATTATGTACCGAATTTCATTGAAATCGGTCGAGTACTTCCTGAGATATAGTTCTTGGTCCATAAGTGGGCGACGCCACGCCCATTTTCAATTTTTAAAAAGCCTGCATGCAGCTTCCTTCTGACATTTCTTCCGTAAAATTTAGTGTTTCTGGCGTTTTTTGTTAGTCGGTTAACGCACTATTAGTGATTTTCCGTAACCTTTGTATGGGAGGTGGGCGTGGTTATWATCCGATTTCTTCCATTTTTGAGCTGTATATGAAAATGCCTGAAGGAAACGACTCTATACAGTTTGGTTGATATAGCTATAGTGGTTTTCGAGATATGTACAAAAAAGTTAGTAGGGGGCGGGGCCACGCCCACTTTTCCAAAAAAATTACGTCCAAATATGCTCCTCCCTAATGCGATCCCTTGTGCCAAATTTCATTTGAATATCTTTATTTGTGGCTTAGTTATGACACTTTATTGGTTTTCGGTTTCCGCCATTTTGTGGGCGTGGCAGTTGGCCAATTTGCCCATCTTCGAACTTAACCTTCTTATGGAGCCAAGAAATACGTGTACCAAATTTCATCATGATATCTCAATTTTTACTCAAGTTACAGCTTGCGCGGACGGACGGACGGACGGACAGACGGACAGACAGACATCCGGATTTCAACTCTACTCGTCACCCTGATCCTTACAAACAACCGTTATGTGAACAAAACTATAATACTCTCTTTAGCAACTTTGTTGCGAGAGTATAAAAAAACGCAACCATTCGCTTGGAAGTGCTTCGTGTGCGAACAACTTTTTTTGGATTTGGCTCATCTTCAAACACCCATGCAATCAGCCTGGTCTTTACTAGGGGCGCATACGCGTAAATATACGATTGAACACCTAGCACAATATCATGGACGTGCTTCGAAACACCGGGAATCTTAGATAATGCACAGGTGACCCAGGTGACCTTAGACAAAGTTGTAGGTGATGTTTCGGAGACAAGCAAATTTCCTCGATTAAACTTTTTTCGGTTGAAGTGTAGTACATAAAGATGTCACGAAGCTGAAAACAATTTAGGAAACTTAGAAATTAGTGCTTACGTTAATTCAAAAATCTCCTGTGATCACCATCGTGGAACTACAACAGTCATGAGAAATACTTGAAACACAAAATATTAAATCGCAATAATACCTCATAGTCTTATAAAGTTGATAAAGTGTAACTTTGGAAATTTAATAATAAAAAATTCAAATGAGCCTTGATCGCCATATTGGAAATCGATTGCCCTTTAAGACCCACTGAGTTGAATGTCCTAAATGGACTTTACATTTTTTATTCATATAAAAAAAAAAAATCACGTGACCTACCCATACATAAGGCCACCTTTTTAATTGCGTCTTTTAATTTCATATTTTTTTCATTTGGCTTAACTTTTTTGGTCCTCTGATTGCCACAAATTCTCGCATTTTCAATCTTTTCTTATCAATTGCAACACATCACCCGATGCCACCGTTAAAAGTACCGTAAAGCATAAAATTGCCAATTAAAATGAAAGCAACTCAACTCAACACATCAACTCGGATTCCAACAACCGCCATTAAGTGCACAGCAACAATTTTTTTCAACATTGATTAATGAATACTACTTGATTGGATTTAATTGTGTTGCTTGAAATGCCAGCAACTAAGAATAAAAACAACAACCAAACAATCAACATTGACAAACAAATACAACCCTTTCCAGGTCGTCGTTGGCAGTCACCGCAAGCAGGGTTGCAATGCATTCAAGCTGCTGTAGCAGCGGGCAACTCGAGAGCAAAGCCATATTATCAGTTTGCAACTGTTGCGACCACGTTGGCAACCTTCGAAGATGGATGACACTAATGACATGCAAGAAAATTATAATTGCCTTATGGGTTTACCAAGCCAAATGAGATAACCTTACTTCCATGCGATGGCAGCAGATAATGCGCGCTGTAATGACAGACCAACGGGTGGCTTAAGGATCTGCGTTGTGGGTTTGTGCATCGTGCGGCATTGGCGGTGGTGGCGGTGGTGGCGGTTTACGTTTAAGTGAAGAGTTAAGATAAAGTCAGCTGTTAGTTGGTTTGTCAGTGCACTGGGTGTGGATGTGGGCGATAAGTAATAGATAGCACGGTGCTACACACAAAAATTGTTGGCTGACAAGATTTAATTGCATGACGTATGCTTTTAGTTTGGATGTGCTATCCTTACATCGATTTAACATGCGGCGTATGTATGAAGTTTGCACTTATCGAAAATTTTTAAATTTGGATTAAAGTGTTGCCACTTGCTACGTTTGGTGCCTTAATAGTTCACTAAGTGCATATGTTACCATATGTGTGTTAGATATGTCAGGCAGGAGGTACCCACCCTTATACAATTTTTAAATGCTTATTTATGAACACCAATGATTTCTTCTTACAAAGTGACATGTGTGTTGTTGTGATAAATGAAGACCCATTATCAGTATGTTGTCATCAATTAACTATTTTTTAGAGCAAGATACTTCTAAGTACTTGCTAAACTTTGAAACGAGTTGTTATGATAAAAAGACGGGCATATTTCACGTTTTTCGGATACTTATATTTCTTATTCTAAATAATGCGGGATATCTTTATTCATTTGTTTCTCCTTGTATATTTATCTACAGCATACTTTATATCTAAAATGGAAAAGCATACCTGACATTTATTGCAATTTTACCAGCTTCGATATCTCTTCTTTATCTTCACCAAATAGCATAAAAGTTACAGAGGTTGGTTTTATATTTCGCGATTAAAGAACAAAAACAAATTTTAACCGTCGAAAATCGCTGGTTTGCTTGTCAAAATATTGTCCATTAAGATGTATATACCTTTGTATGAGTTTGAACCAATTACCAAGGCACTTTTGCCATGCTGATAAAGAGAGAATAAAAGTCAAGATCTTGCGGTGGCCTACTACTCATCAAAGTGTGAGAGCTAAAAAATGCAATTGTTTCAGTCAATAAGCGCGAGCTCGCATTGCCGTGTTGGTTTTCCGATTTTTTTGATAGACAGCAGAAATTATTGTGTACGTATGTATATGTCCATTTTCTTCAAAAAAATATTCTTAAAAGTGATTCCTGCGCGTCTAATTTTTGTTGGATTTGGCTTGTTTTCAAACACATATACAGACGATTACTCTTTACTTTCGTACTCATACGTAAAAATCGATAATTTCTCACTTGTTATGATGTCATGAACGTGTTTCGAAGCACCGCTATCGTATTTTTTAACATTTCTCTCGACTAATCGATATTACTGTGTGCTGACCCAGTAATTACTATATTTGTCTCTATGTCATGATAGGTCATATGTCCATCTTGCTCTATTAGTTTGTTAACATCGTTAATAGTTCCACATTAACTACTGATTTTCGACGATCTTTATTAAATCCGTCTTGGAGTGTTTTACAAGCTCGATTTAGTTTACCCTATAATCGATAAATACTGGCCTTTGAGGAAGCTTCATCGCTGTTAATCGAAGTAAGTTCATTGATGCACTGTTCCTCAGTTAATCCGCGACTAAAGTTGTAAAATATAATCGAACGAGATTTTAATTTCATTTTTTGGGTGAGATGAATATTTTAAGTTACTGTAAACTACATAAATTGTTAATGTCTGTAATGTAAATGTAGAAATGTTAAAACGTTGTGAGTATGTATAACACCGACAATTTCAAACTTTACAAAGAAGTTGTTAGTATTGTCAGTTTCCAGATTGCAACACTAGAGTTGATAAATCCGGAAATATAATATAAAGGGTAACCTACTTATATAGAAATCCTATAATGATATATCTTCCAATAATTAATTTATTCTTATTAAGAATTTTCTATGCAGACTAGACTTAACAACACTGCTATCACTTAAGTTAGATTAGTTAGATAGACTTGGACTGCGACATGTAAGTTGATTTTAGTGCCCCACGTTTCTTCCAAATAACATAATTTCTACCCTGTACGACTGAAAATATCAGAATAAAGTTGCTTTAATTATAATCTTTAAAAAGCGATACTGGTACCATTGAAATTCTGAGCATGTTTCGCCTCGAATTTTTCCATGTAACTTCAAACATACTCAACTGTTAAGATTTTAGTTTTCCCAAGGGTGTCGCGAAGATCGGTACATCTAGTCCTCGAATAGCCTCATCCTGCGCCATTCTAGTTATAATAATACCAGATTAAACTTTGTTCATTTTATTGAAAATATTTCCTACTAAGTTAATGAAAAGTCAATTGTTATCCCAAACTCCCTAAGTGCCTAATCGAGCGGGGCCTCAACAACTTGTTTCGATTGCAATGATTTAATGACTTTTAAGATATACCATTATTTTTTAATACTTATCATTTGAAAATGCCTTTAAAATGGATGGAATACTTAACCTTATGGCGAGTTCACACTTCGGTATTTAACATTTCCAAGTACGAGCAAAATGTCACTCAAAGTCGCTGTCAAGTGTGCTGATAAAAGAATTATACAACTTGATAAAAAATTTAGACTACTTAAAACACAATTCGAAAGTAAAAAGCATGACACATTGACAGACCGCAAATTGAAGTGGTTGAAATCAAATCAACCCTGCCACTACAATCAATCAATCGCTCATTGGAAAAGCAGCTCGTGTGCTTATGCGCGGCAATTTTCAACGCTTGCATTTAATCATTTAGGTAAATACTTAAAATTCGTCGATTGAGTGTCACATTTTACACTTCATTTGCCGCTTTGACAGCAAAGAAAAGTAAAAAGAAGTGTGAAAATTCTGCATAAGTATAACAAATGTTCTCCAAAAGGCTTTTGTATGAGAGCTTAAGCAAGTGTATAGCTCTGAGAATGATAAATGAACTTAAAAACACTCAATGAACTTGGTTGCCTATTTGAATGTTTGAGAGTTCTATAAGGAAAGTGGAAAGACTTTTGCAAATAAGGCAAAAGAGCATTGAAAATACTTTACAAATTTCAAGAAAATCTCCACCTTTAAAACCCTTAATCACGAGGTGATATTTTCCATCTTTCAGACAAAAAACCAAAATTAAAATTTTTCGCGATATTATTATTTATAATAAGTTCTGATAGATGTCACCTAAATGTATTGCATCTGTGATCGCAGAAAGGCAGACTCCACAATCTGCACCAACTACCATGGGATAAGCCTCCTCAACATCACATATAAGGTTCTATCGAGCGTACTATGTGAAAGATTGAAGCCCACCGTCAACAAATTGGTTGGACCTTATCAGTATGGCTTTAGGCCTGCAAAATCAACAACTGACCAGATATTTATTATGCGCCAAGTCTTTGGAAAATTTCCGTGAAAAAATAATCGACACACACCACCTCGATTTCAAAGCTGCTTTTGACAGGACGAAAAGGAGCTGCATTGAAGAATCAAACGAGGTTTCAGACAAGTCGACTACCTATCGTGCGACTTCTTCAATCTGCTGCTGGAGAAAATAGTTCGAGTTGCAGAGCTTAATTGAGCTGGCAAAATTTTCTATTATATAATTGTGTACAGCTGCTGGCGTATGCCAATGATATTTACCATCTGATGTCGATCAGTGTTCCAGAGAAAGGTTCTGCGGAAGAGTTATGTTATGGCGAATAACGCATTCATTGGAGCGATCAGCTGTATGAGATATACGACGATACTGGTATAGTTCAGCGAATTAAAACAGCGGCTACGAATGGATGAAAACGCTCCAGCTTCGTAAGTATTCGACGCAGTACCCGCCGTTGCAAACACTAGGTGTAGGAGAGGACTTGGCACCTGCAATTGGTGCCACAATGCAAAAACAAAAAAAAAAAAAAATAGACACGACTGGAGTGCTGTTGTAAACTCGACTATAACCGCGTGCGCCAGTAAAGAAAAAGAGATACTTATTTCCTACCATCAAAAGCTAATTTCTGCGGAATCCTACAACCAATAATGTTAAGCACGGCAGTAGTAGACTCATTTGTTAATCACCGTTAAGAATTTTTCTCATTAATCGTAAGCGCAAATTACATTTGCAATCAAGCGAACTTTCGATTGTCACTTTTCGTTCATGAAATGCATTTTATGTAGACAAAAGATGCCAGAAATTCCTCGCACAAATTGACAGCTATAAATTTCGCAGTTTCATGACCGTCACAAATCTGCGAAATGCACACTACTCGCATGAAACACAATATTGGCGAGCAAGTGAGCGCGGAGGCGCTCTGATATGGCGTACAGCCCCAACGATATTGACAATTGTCAAGGTAATAAAATTGGATGCATACAGCAATGAGTAAGAGAATGTCTACATACCGGCATATGTATTGCCTTGGAGGGTGAGTAACCATGCAGGAGTAGACTCCTCTGCGTTCGTTGTAGTATGTAGTGTCAGTTTCAATTAAACTTGTTGACAGCTGCCACTGTCAACACGATTACTACCCAACACATACCGACTGACTATCAATTTCGGTTGACTACTGTACTGTATTGCGGTCATTATTGTCAATTTGACATGCATGTCAAATACGCGTACTCACACATACTCGAGCGGTCGAGCAATAATGGTGGTGTGATTGGTACTCGGGATTACAGTTTGGCTGTGTAGTAATTTTATTATTGGTATGTTCGATAATTTTCTTGGCTTTCAGTGGAAACAATAAGTTTTATTAGCACAAAAAAGTGATGAAAAAAGAAAAAAATAATACTCTGCGGAAGTTGACAACTTCATCTAGCGTTTTACCATCAATAATGTGAAATGTGGGACACACCAATAAATTTGACATAATACTCGTGCTTGTGTGTAATATGATTTTTTTTTTTGAAATGTCAGCATAAAGAAAGCTTGTCCCAGCAGGAATATATTTAAAAAAAAAAAAAACCATAAATGTTATATAACTCGTAATTACTGCTCAATAAAACTGTTCCTTACTCCCTTTTGTCTGAAATTTGGGGGCCTTCGAGACCATGAACATGGCTATGTAGCTTTTGGATTCGAACTCACAATAGGGGATATGACGACCTTACTCAATAGTTTCCGAATCAGCAACTAATTTAGGACAATCTTCTCAAAATTCGTCTTGGAGTGATCTACGACTTCGATTGAATTCTCCATATCATCGATAAACACTGGTTCTTGATGAAGCTTTATCGCCAAAAATTGAACGGAGTTCATTGATGAACTGTTGTTGAGATAATCCAAGTCGAAAGTTGTAAAAAATTTACCGCACGAAAATATTCGCGCCTTAACTCCATTTTTTTTTGCCCGAGAAATATATTACAAGTCACTGTAAATAAAACAAGTAGTGGCCATATATCAAAACTGATAATATCTGAGTATGTACAACATTAAAAATATCGGAGAAATTGTGAATTACCAGACTTTAGCACTAGGGTTGCCAAATCTCGAAATATAAAAAGAAATCTACGAATTCAAGTACATATCAACTGAATATTACATATTAAAACATTCTTTGGATTGCGCTGCAAGAATTTCCTACTGGGTGAACAAAGATCAAGCTATACTTACACACATTACTTATTTATGGGCAGTTATTGATATTTCCATAAATACTACGTATGAACATATATTATCGAACAGTTTGTCTGCATGCACGAAGTACATATACTTATGTATGTATGTATGTATGTATGTATATGTTCATATAAATTTTGTACGGCCGACTAACAATTTTATTATCCTTCGTATCAATACAAAATGTTTGCACATTTCACCTACTGGATTACGGACTTGTCGTGCTGTCATTGAAAATATGCTCAAATCATATTTACAGTTAGGATTTTAACACAAAATCCTTCCGAAAGTACACATGCATGCATATCCACAAGTCCTGCACTTCCTTATTGTACATTGTGGCTTCGGCTTTTGTTTTTATGTTGATCGCATGTCCTGCCAATTTTATCATGCCTGCCAGCATGCTCACTGAGACATGTGATTACTTATGATTTTATTTTATTACTCTTACTTACTGTGCAATGGGGAATTTTTACTTAACGCTTGTGTATTTTTCTTTGTAAACAGTTGCTGCCTGTACGCTTATTGTTGTTGTAATATTGTGGATTTTCTATGGACAGTTTGTAGGGTCGTAAATTGGTTTTTGTGTCTCAATTGTTTTGTTTTACGTGCTTTATAGTGATAGTAGCCCCCTTCGATATGCCACTTTCCTGCTTGGTTTGGTTGAAATAAAAAAGGTTTTTTAGAAAAAATATTCCAACGAATCCCTTGTAAGAGATGCATACGACTACCTCCTATTATTTTATGTCTATTACATTTCCTTTGTTTGATTGATCAATTTCCAGTTTTGATGAATTGAAATCGTATGGCTAAATCTGAAAACGTAATCAGCCTATAGTTCTTTCCAGGTACGTTGTTTCACGTTAACAACCTTCAAGTATATTTTCGGTTACTTAATTCAGAAAAGGGAATTCTTGGGGAAGAAAGGACGTATGCAAAATTTCCGATCGATATCTCAAAAACTGAGCGACTAGTTCTAGTGTATACAGAACAATATGAGAACATGGCTAAATTGACTGAGCTGCTCCCGCTGATACTTTATATACTTTATAGGGTCGACGTTTCTTTCTGGGTGTTTAAAACTTCCTTTGCAAATTTAACATACCCTGTTCAGGGTGTAAAAGAGTACAATGAAACTTTCGAAGCAACTCCGTTAAGAATCACAAAAAAATTTTGAGGATATCTCAAGTTTAGCAATCGAAAACTTTAAGCAAAATAATATTTGACTGCAGAAGAATATCAAGAAGTCCAGACGCTTAACCTAATTTTCGACGGTTTTCAAACATAAATCGGCCGATACTGCTGTAATTTCACGTTGGATTATTGGAAATATGGATAAAATCATGGTTACTGGTACGATTAAAGGTTGATAATCTACGACAATGTGAGTCGAAAATAATCGTGGACAAATCATGGTATATTTTCGAAGGGATTAGCAGGGAATCATCTAGTTAAAGCTGCTGTCCAACGGCCAAACTCGAATTCGGACTTGTTACAGTCATCATTGGACCATCTGCAGAATAAATCGCCTTTTGCCAATAGGTGGGAATTAGTTTACATCGAGATAACACAAACATCGCTATGACTCGCCAGAAGCTTTCAAAACTTGATCGGAAGGTTCTTAAGCATTCACTATGTGTTAGAGACCTAGCACCAAGAAATTACTACCTGTTTACGTCTACGGCGACTGATTTTGTTTGGGAAAAATTTACTTATAAATCGACAGCTCCAGTTTTCGTCTATAGGGTGCTTTGCGAAATTACCCTCAAACGAAACTCTGGATAATCGAATGTTTCTTTGATAAAGAAAGAAGTGAGGCGCTCAAGTGAGACTTGTGGGGTTATTTTCAATGGTTTATTTTTACTAATGGCATGGTTCATGGTTTAAAAACTTCATATACGCGGAAATGACTTAATCTCTCATTCTCTTACTCATGCTAACTAACGCCTAACCCACTTGAATCTAGTATTTCGGCTCTCCCGCCTTGCACACAATTTTTTCTGCATTAACCAGTATTGTTTCCAGAAACTATGAGTATCAGTATTTACAACAACAAAGTATAACCGCTTTTCACAATGCAAAGTTGACTTCACCTGCATGAGATTATCGCAGATTCACACGCTAACTTCTTTTACGGCTTTCCAGCTGCTTTTGACTTCCGTTACAATGTTGCCGCACAGCTCACCACACCCTTACACTTCCTCACCGAGCACCGATGTGCATAACATCGTTTTCATTTAGTGTGGTTAGCCGTTTGTTTTGTGGTTCGGCTTTATTGTTTTGAACTTTGACTCAACTTCTGGTTCGGTTGTGCAAATATGTGTGCAAAATGTTTATCATACGGTTTTACCATGTGCATATGCAAAATTTTTGATAACTTTTAACCGAGTTCAATGTTTAACTCGAAGGCCATACACTAACAACACATTGTTGAGTCTAACGAAAGAGGGGCGGAGGCTTTATTTGTTTTGTTATGGCACAACTGTGTAATTCTTAAATACATACATATTTTCTGATATAACTTTATATAACGGTTTCATGTCGTTGCTGCGGTTTAGTGAAAATACAAAATTGTTTGCTTCTCCAAAAGCTCTTGCTTCAGGCAACTTTGTTGTAAATGTGCGGAAGTTTCTGTGATATGTTGAGCTCGGATAGTTAACAGAAAGTACGAGTATACTTAGATTTGGTCGTTCATATTTGGAGTAATGAAGAGGGTTCTGTTTAGATAGGAGTTTTAAATTATTGAGAAATAAGCGTTTAAAAAATTGAACATTATAAAAAAATAAAAAATTTTAGTAGTGCTTTTAATTTAGTTGGTTTGAGATTGATGTGTTCGGCTCTTTTTTGGCTTTTTGCTTCAAAACGGTTCTGAGTAGATAATTCTGAGGAAGTGAGAACTTTTTCTTTATTAAAATCTGCGTAATAGTATTGATTCGATTTGTTGAATGAAAAGTTCTAGAAATCTGAGAGTATACTATGTTGTCTTATAGCAAGTATATCCCGTTTTTTTATGAGTCAGGACTTCGACGACAGCGTTATACTTTTTTTTAAATTAATAGATTTTAATAATGGGTTAAGTTAGGGTAGTCTGTTAGGTCAATGAGCAGCGACCAGTTGGAGTACACTTACTAGGCTCATGTGGAGTGGTCATCCTTTATAATGCCTGCTCTTGACGTATATTTCAATAGACTCTGTGGCCTCCCCTTCCAGTGTATAATACCGTGGAAACCCCAGATATAGCTCTATATAATAACATTTTTGTTTCTTTTTCGAACAGTATTTTAATAACCCGCTGGGGGAAGCAGAGGAAGAGGAAGACCTCCACTCCGTTGGAAGGACCAAGTGGAAAAGGACCTGGCTTCACTTGGAATATCTAATTGGCGCCACGTAGCGAGAAGAAGAAACGACTGGCGCGCTGTTGTTAACTCGGCTATAATCGCGTAAGCGGTGTCTACGCCAATCAAGAAGAAGAAGATTTCAATAACTTTCCTCCTTGATATTGCACTCCCTGTTGTAAAAGGAGACTCGATTTTATACTTCTAAATATGTATGTATCTTTGAGAAGCATTGTCTTATGTACTTTGAGATAAGAAAATTATCATTTTTAAAAAGAGAAACATGATAGCCGTATATCTGGTTAGTTTGGGTTAGGTGAAATGGTTGACTGCAATAAGGATCTCACTTGGACAGCTTAGCATTTTTATTAAATTGATCACAAAGACCCTCAAAAATCGAAAAAAGCGCTTTGAACCGACGACAAATTTGTTGACTGGACTAAAGTCAACTTTAACTAAGTGTCCTACTTCGCCGAATGTAGGATCGCCGAGATGTTGGAGCCACAGTCTTGCAAAGGCTGTGTAGTACAGAAAAAAGTAATCGAATGCTTCCACCTCACTTTCTTGCATTCAACGTTAAAGAAATTGCGTACTATTGGATTTTTAGCTTTAAAGCATTATTACTAATTAGAAAAGTTCTAGTAAAAACACTTGCAATTTCAACAGTATGAACTTTACTAAGGGTAAAAAGTTCAGTGGATCTCTAACGTCAGCTATAGGCCAGCAGTTTCTCTCAGTCGCACATGAGTTGGCCATGAAAACTATTGGTAGAACTGAAGATGACAACGGAGATCAAACTGACACACTGAGACAGGCATTCCTCGACTAACTTTGAGCGCAGAGTGTATGATTCTACCATTAATATCGCCATTCTGCTATCGGAGTGACTTACTTTCCTGAATGAGAAGATTTGATACCGATCGTGTACGCCGCTTCTGAGGAATCATGAAAAAATAATTATAAATAAATTTCAGAAGTCGGTTACACTGAGCCAAATGTTTTTTATTTTGGTAAATCTTCGAAATTATTTGTCGAATCAGCCGGTTTCGAGTCAGCGATTAAAACAAGAAAAGAACTGAGTATATTTCACAGAACCAAACTTTCCATAAAAAACTTGATATTAATCAGTCGGATCGTGTAACATCTATGGTGGTTTTATCGAAATAAAAAGTTATATTATTTTAGAAACGCCTCAAACTATAATCCCTGAGAAAGTTTTGTGAAGATAATAGCTCGATTGAAAGGTCTTCGGACTAACATAATGTTTTTAAAGTTTTTTTTGGCAAAATTCGTTTTCTTTTATTAGTCAATATACTTCCCTTTAAACGTGGTATCCAAATTATAAGGACCCGCATACTTTTCCATACCATTTTCGTAGTACACTTTGGCTTTTAGGTCAAAATAGGCCTCAGTTTTGGATATCACCTCTTCATTCGATGAAAATTTCTTCACAGCGAGTATTATTTTGACATAAGAACAGGAAATAGTCTCTGAAGAACACAGTGAATGCGGAAGCAATTAGAAACACAGTTCATGAATTTTTGTCACAATTTTCACCGTCACAGTGCATTAACCTTGCCTTAACCTGCACACCGGTTCCGTTTTTCCAAGCTTCAGAGCGGGTCCATCGCATGCAGTCCATTTAGATGACTTTCGAATGGACTCCGGAGTGAGCCATGTTTAATTTATAGTCACTTATTCACGCAAAATGTGATTTCATTCAAAATGCAATATTTCAAAAACAATTATCCGCCAGCGGACTCTTTGAAGATTAGGGTTAACTGGAAATCATATGGATTTAATTATAGTATCAATTGACCTATTATCTTGTCTGGTAAAACATTTTCCATACAAGAACGGCAGATGAGCAGCTTCCTGGAAAGAAATGACGCGTGCAAAAGTTCAGAGCCATATGTCAAAAACTGATGACTATAAACATATAGATGGGCATGTCTAAATCAACTCAGCTCATCATGCTGATCATTTATGTATTTTTTTAAAGGGGTCTCCGACGTTCCTTCTGGGTGTTACGAACTTCCTTATATCTTAATAAACCTTATTGAGGATATAAAAGGCTAATTTGTTTGTGAGGATAAACCAATAAAAGTAACTTTTGGTAGACGAAACTTTGTTTCTGTTTTTACTTTTATGTACAGATGTCTCCCAAAGCATTATAAACAAACGGTGCTATCTTATCCCTGGTTATCTTGGAAAACATAGTCTCTAGCAGTACCTTTGTACTATTTAACACTAAAATAGAGATTCAATAGAAAAAATTTTTTACCTTTTTTCGATCACTAATTTCACTGCTTACAATTCACTGCAAAAGACAGACCTCAAACTTATTAAAGCGCATAAGTATCCTATGTTCACTAATTAAATTTCTGAATGCTCCTTACAAATTGCAGTCTAATAGATTTTTACGACAATCCTTTAATACATTTAATGTCCTTTCTTAAATGCACAAATTGAATTTTTGTAATTGCGACCCAACAAAATGCTAGAAGAAAGTAAGAAAAAATTGCAAAATATTTAGCACACGAAGCAAATGATGATATTAGAAGGGACAATACACACAAAAGGACGAAAATAACTGTCAGTGACGAGCAAATTGAACAATCAAATTAGTTGCAATTGTTGCAGACAAAACAAAAATATAGAAAAACTGCACAAGGCACAAAATAAATAATCAAAAAAACGCACAAAATGCTCTCGTTCATGAATGGGTAAAAATGCAAGTTGACAGCAAAAAGGTGCCACTGATTACACGAGACAAACAAGTGACTGTCTCCTGCACACAATAACCGTTTTTACTTTAATTACACGGCGAACGAACGGAGGTTGAAGCAAAATGTTTACCTGTAAAAATTACAACAAGCATAGCTTTAATTAAAAATGCGGTCTCTGCGTGGCTGGTGAAATTTTACTTTACTCCAAAACCGAATTCCCCTTCGGTATACCTATTTCGTTTGACATTTTGTCGTGTAGTGTGTGACTTCTACTTTCGTAGTACCCTGTAGGATCAGTGCAAGAAACATGCTGGTAATTATTAAGCTTTCGACTTACCGAATAATTGAGTTAGATTATTATTGTAGAGCTAATTTTGTAACTTAGAAGAGAGTTAAGAAAACGTCAACCCGAATAAAGTTTAGTTGGTTTATCGACTTGGTAGACGTGTACCGAGTGTCGTCAACATATTTGGATCATTAGCTAAAATGTAGAAAAGGTCTCCAAAAAGCGGGTTAAAAAGTGAAAAAAGTACTGGTCATCGTATTAAGTTTTAAGTTCAAATAATATTTTCCATGATAATCTTTACTATGTCAAACCTTCCTTGTGTTTGTTGACGTGAGTTTGTTTGCTGCAGAGACACGGGTGCATATCTTGGCTGCAACAAGATTGTAGTTCGAGTCAATGTTAGGAACTCGGAGCAAGCGCACGTCTAAAACACTGGAGACGTACTTTCCGTGTATGACAACATTATCGATACGATTGGCGGCTTTTCGATCCGGAGACCGCCAGGTAGCTCGAAGAATTTTCTGATGCTGGAATCTATTACTATAGATAACCATTTTTCGGGCACCGATTAAGTCGATCAACCTCAGCCCATTTAGGAATGTTTCTTCGTGGAGGCTGAATTTACCGACCGTTTTGCCAAAGATGCGTTCTTTGCACACCATGGCGTTAAAGTCGCCAATCACGATCTTGACATCGTGACTTATTCGGCTCAGACCTTGTACCGTCTTTAGCCTCTACTAATACCACCACATCAACAGCTGGACAGCGTCACCTTCCCAAATAAGGGACCGGACTTTCCAAGTACTCGCCCTTAAAAGGGGGTCTCTCATCGGGGAATGTTTACATTCTTTCATTGGGGTGTTTTTTACGTGGCGGGTCCCAAATCCAGCGCACAACACTGAGAAGAGATGGTTCGTCTTCTAGCTCGCCTTCAAACGGATGGTTTTTGGCTATACAGAGTACTATATGCTTGGTCTAAGACAGGAAGTCGGGAGCTGCTTGAGCCATATGAAAAAATAATCGTTTCGTGCCATTCCTTAGTGAATTTCTGACGTTAGCAGCTTTTATCAGACAAAACAGCTTAATGAAGCTAAAAGCTAGAAATGAGGACATTAAAGTATTTCTCTCCTTGAGAGATAGTGACACAGATGAATGTATATTAAGCTGGAACTTCATTCGCTGTGACATACAATTACCCTTTCATTTGCTTTGCCTTCTTACATATATGTAAGTCGCTTCAAAATACGTCCTAAACAAAATATTTGCAGAATACAATTGTTTTACTACAGGGGTTGCATACGAAGTAACCGTACGTGTTTTGCATTTATTGCCCAGTTGTTCAATGTGCTTTGTGTGCAATTATTGCATTGGGGACGTCGCTGTGCGCTTATTGTACTTTCAAGTTGCACAGCACACGCTTCGGCGTGTCTTCCTCACTCGTTTTTTGCACGAACTTCCGCTGCAAAGTTGTGTGCTGTAATTAGCCAGCGTTAGCAGCGTGTGGACACTATCTGCATCAATTTTTTTCATAATGCGTATTTTCATAAGCAAAAAGTTGAAGAGAGTGGAAGCAGGGGCTCCAAGACAGCTGTTGACTGTCAATGATCCCAAAATAAAACCCAGCGAATATTTACGTGTCTTTGTAGATGCTGAAGCAAAATGTACAGAAAATTTGCTGCACTGGGAATAATTTGCGCTTTTGGCAATTGTTTTTGCCTGCATATTTTTGGATTATTACAAATAAAAAGTTTAGCTTGACATTTGCAAGCAACAGTTTGTAATTTACAAGCGAGTAGCGCACTAATTTCTTTTTGCTAAAATACTTTCAGGGTGTCAGGGGGCATCGGTGAACGTTTAGTTGAGCATATCGCCGCAGAGGATTTTCGGAATCAATGAGAGGTGAGTTTCTTTAATGAGATTTCAATTTTTATAATTACTTTGACCAAAGCTGTTGTGAGTGTACTTGAGCTTTAACTTTGCTAAAGGGTATTAGTTCTAATTTATATAAATCTTCTGATTGTCTACTATATGGCATATTTCAAAAAGTTGAAGATAGTCTTTTTTATAGCAGATATTAAAATTTTTCCTAAGGTAATCTGATAGAACACCACCACAAAGAGCTTTTCTTAGTGAACATTTATGTTCATTTAATTTTGAAGAACTATCATGAGAACACTTTCTAATCTCTTACAAATTGTTTTATGAATTTCCGGTTGTGTGATAAGACCACACTCACATTTTTACTACAAAAACATGATTTTATTGGGACCATTTTGGATACTTAGATCAAGAGATTTGGCTCATAGTAATCGTAGTCCTCATTGGTAAGAAAACTGGTATAGCTAAAGGAATTTCTAGCGAGCAAATTTGCAAGTGTCTGGGCTGGCGTTGTTCTTATGGGAAACAATTCCTTTCCTATTGGCTTAAGATGACAGCTTCTGAGCAATTACTACCTTCTGACGATCCAATTGTTGACAATACAGATCTGAGTTAGGAGTTTGGTAGAAGAAAAAGAGGAATGCGGAGTATTACGAGCAAATTTAGGCAGTTTTTTGGAACTTTGAATAACTTGAATATCTTCAGATGTTTAATGCGTTAAAGATAAGAATTGAGTTCAATCCCATGATTCGATTTTTTGTGTTGAAGATCATACATGAAGAGAACCAATGAACATCTTTTAATTATCTCGAAATACTGAAACCAATGTGGTCGATTTGAGCTTTTAGACACAAAATCATTTATTTTACATTAGGATACAGCCAAGCAATCTGTTACGCCATTCGTAGAGGGCTAATTGATTTCCAATCAAGGCCGATAAAAGGGGTTAAACGGAGACAGAAAGTATCAGAAATTGTCATACCTACTACACTTATTCGAGGATCTATGGGATCAGCTATGATTTCTGTTCAGCCTGTAATGCCTTTTTTAGCTTCTTTGGAAGATGTATCAATTGAAGCTTAATTGTCTATATGAGGCTGGGTGCTAAAACGTGACATTTTCACGCTGAAAATAAATTTGATGAGCGACACTGATCGGATATTAATTCCATATTAAAGAACTGCTATTGCTGGAAAAAAAAATTGATTACTTGCTCTGGCATTTGCATCAAAACAGCAAAAATCTGAAATTGTTGGACTGAGAATGCTGAAAAAGTGAATAGTTTGATACCAAACTGCCACACTCTGAATATTTTCGATTCTGTGATCTGTTGGATCAGTTCAGTTTAGAAATTCATGTATATGTATATATGTCACTTATTCAGCGAGCGCCCATACTAGCTCTCGAAAGAAGCTTTACAATACTTATCCCTTTGAGTTGTGGTGCGGAGCTATTCTTAATAACAGAAAACTGCTATACCAAACTAGAGAGGGATCATGACAGATAGGCCAAGACTTGTGGAGCATTCTCTACAAACGCAACATAGCTAATACTGTTAAAAGAGAAGAACATACCCCTCGAAATAAGTAAGGAAAGTACTATGGACTAAGCTGTTGGTTACAAATCGGGCACGCCGCACGAATCTCACCCAAAAAAAAAAAAAAAAAAAAAAAAAAAAAAAAAAAAAAAAAAAAAAAAAAAAAAAAAAAAAAAAAAAAAAAAAAAACCAGAGAAAGCTCGTAATGTCGACGACAATCAGTATCCTATTAGACGGAATACGGAGCTGAGATCTGGGCAACGGGCTTAAAAAGGAAAATCGACGTAAAGTAATGGCCAGAGTGCACCGCACCGCAGCCCACAGAGTTGCGCCAGTTTCTGCCATAAGAAAGGAAAACGCTGTCGTAGCTAAAGCAAACCATCCGAAAATAACAAGAGTGCAATTAAATAAATAAAGTAAGATACAATAACAACATGTCAGCGAAGGATGGGATGAGAGTCGCGGTAGATGAACGGCCAAATTATTAAAAGCCCTAAACTGGACAAGTCGTAAATTTGGAGAAGTCGACTTTTACCCAACTCAATTGTTATGCGGTTACGGATGTTTTAAATTGTATCTCCACAGATTGGGAAAAATCGAAGAGTCGTCATGCCTATTTCACTGTCAAAATCATAAAATCACAGAAAAAATATGTGCAACGAGAACGCAGCGCCGTAGAAAACCTGCTTAGTCCAATAAACGCGGACAATTTAATCAGCGTCGCTGGAGAGTAATGCCATCTGGTGGATCACCCAGAAATTCGCAAAAATTTGGCTACGCAGCAAAAAGCGGGGCCTGAAACAGGTACACAGATGTAAATCTTTCAATGAGAAAAATGGAACGCCAACCTGAAGTAATACAATTGTGGACCCATAGTTTTTAGTGACCTGCAAGTGGAAAATACCGTTGCTGTGACAGCACTGATGATGCGGAAGGCATTTTCCATCTTCTCACAGCAAAAAAATTAATTAATTAATTTAATATAATATTTCAATTTTCCAAACATGACGAAGGCAGTATTGAAAGTGAAGTTTTCATCTTTTTGATGTTTAGTTTCGCTAGCATTTTTTGACGTTTATGTATAAGACTCGATGATATTGTACAACATTGAACTAAACCAAATTTGTTTGAGGGATTGGGTCATAAGGAAAAAGTTACTTCTGTATTTTAAAGTTAGCTTCAGAAGTTGAAATATTTGTCTTCAAATTTCGAATAAGAGTTTGTAAATAAATAAAATAAAATTTTAAATACTATGTTACTTCTACAAAAAATCGGATATAGAAATATTAGGGTTTGTGTTTCAGTTTGTTGTAAAATTATCCAATGATAACCAGCTTGAAGGACGTAAGCCTTACATTCAAGAATAATAAAATATGACAATAAAACATAAATATGCAGAACAGTTTGAATAACTGGAAATTAATATATGCGCAAAAGGTGATAAAGTCTAGTAGGCTGAAAATGTAGAGTTGTGAGAGTTTATCATAATAACGAAGGAGGCTGTCTTAATTTCCTAATTATGGCACACAGTGGTTTTATTTCAGGAAAAATTCTGAAGCCTGACTCTAAAAACCATAAAATTACATATTTTTTTTTGTCGTAAACTGTGCAGCAGTATTACAAATTTTTATTACATTTTTATTGAGAACTATAAAAATGCTAGCGTTGTTAATTGCTACAACAACACTACTTTCTATTTCACTGTGGAAAGGGCATAAATTCACAGAAAAAAGTTGAATGCATGAGAAAAAGTGCGTATAAATCAACAAATCTGCATATTTTTATGCTTCCAAAAAAAAAAAAAATCTGCTTTTCTGCTTTCCCTTTTCCACTTTTTGTGTGCATTTCCGCTTAATTGCGCCTCAATTTCATTATAATTTGCATAGTCGTAAAAGCAACGCCCATAAATCGACGGCATTTTTTCCGCTTTTAATACACTACGGCTTTGTTTGCATTGCGTCTCAAGTGCCGAAAGTGTTGTTGGCATAAGATCCACCTAAGAAATTAAGTCATCAGCGAAATTGTGTGTCATAAAAGTATGTATGCGCGCTCTAAGTATTATTATAATTTTCGACAATTAAATTGCAGCAAAAACAAATAAACCTTAGAACGGCGAACGCACTCTCATAAATTAAAGTCCGATCGTAAAAAGTGCGTCTGTTATGCAAAACGAAGAAAATATAAAAATGGAATAAAAATATAGACTACAACAAAATATGCATCAGGTTATAAAAGACCAGCGTTTTATTAATATTAACAGCGGTATGAAAAGAACAGACGCTACAGCCGCAGCGCTTAGCCGCTTAGGCTTAACCCTTTTGTTTGCACACTGAAAAGTCATAAAAATATCAAATTATAATTACCTACTCGCTTTTATGTGTTTGTTCACTCGCTTGCTTAGGCGCTGTAAGCGCTTATCTGGCAGCGTTTGGCAATTCATTTGTGGCGCTCGCTTGCCCGGCGCATTTCATTTCATTACAGCCATCATTCAAAAATATCTCCATGTCCACAATTTTACTAGTTTTGTCGTAAAACAAGCTGGTTGAAAAAAATGTATTTCTACATTTTATTACTTTCTCATATTTTTCTTAGCCACAGGCGTTGCCTGGCACTCAACACTCAGCACTCACCCTACCGCTGGGCACTGCTGCATTAATTATGCGCCGCTTAACCCTTTCAGTTGTGCCGCTGGGCGTGCAATTTTAATTTCACTTTTTATTATTATTGCATAAACGCACCGTTGAAAGATGAGTCAGAGTTGCTTTTCATATGTTTTCATCTTGCTTTGGTTCTTCCAAATCATTTCCATTGCTATCTGCACAAACATGAGTGCTTTGCCGCGTGTCCACAAGCAGGCTCTCTGTAGTCAACTAGGATCTGCATTTAACCACAAAGTTTGTTTACTTTTGTACACATGCCTCTGTAGTTTATGGGTAACTTCAGTAACCCGCTCCACACCTCTATGTTGCTCATTAAAAAGGCATAAAAGTTTCTGGTCGCCAAATGTGACTGATTGTGGCAAATGTTTGCTTGCAAGGGTGTACTGAAAACCTTCAAATCTACTACTATTTCAAAGATGGATGTACCAAGCCTTCAAAAATATTATATTATACAAAGTATTATATTTGCATACACGACCAGCAGCTCGGATCTCATCGTTTAATTCAGTTTTATGTCGACGTATACTTCCCCGTTCCGTAATATTTTAAACGCACGCAAAGTATCAAGAACCATTGTATTATTTACTCTGAACCTTGAAACCTTCATTGATACAAAAAAGGAGTCAATCTTTTAAACTTCATTTAGATCGAACAGAGCACTAGTACGAATAATTTATGAGGTGTAGCTTTAAAAAGAATGTCTGAAAACCTCCGTATGTTCAGCTAGCATCCCTTCGAACAGAGCACTAGTACGAATAGGAAAAATTCAATGTAATGTTAAGTATTCGCTTAGTTCTATTCTTAGTTTGGAGTAGGTTTGATTAGATTACATTGGCCATCTGTCATAGACCCACTTGTCCTTTGTATGCCGGATGGATCCATATAAATACGAGTTGAATTGTACGTCGTGCAAGACGTCAATGCTTTTTGCGAAGTTTAATAGAGAATTGATATCTAATTCTGATAACTTCTTCTAGTCTCTTGAACCGCGAAGTTCATAATCCTATTCATCTAACCCTAGATCTAGATAAGGTCGGAAATAAGCAGAGGAAGAGCTCGAGCTTTTCTCTCATGCCTACTTCCCTTCACTTTCTATATGTGCCAATGTTAATGATGCCCCTATGGTGCGGTTGTGCTGCCAGTAAGCTTTTTCGAGACCGTGTAAGCGGAAAAGTTTTCCTTCTCTTCCCTTCCACATGTGTTTGGCGATTCTGCATACCCCTAAGCCATTCCATCTCAGACAGGCTATGATCCGTTTCTTGTTCGGAAATTACGTTGTGTTTGGTTTTTAACGATTTGCGTAGTTCCTGAAGTAGTTCGGTAGTCAAGCGAATAGTACTTTCGGCAATCTCATTAGCTAAGTATTTCGTTTCTCGCGACTTTATGGTCTGGTATCCAGAGTGTATGCAGCTTAGAAGCAATTTATGATTTGTTTTAAACCAAATCATTCAATAGCGCTCATTAAGCTCCTAAAAATAATATTTTGAAACAAATTTTTAACTTTCGTAAATTTTACATAATCTTGAGTAGTTTTTGGTTCACCCTAGTATTTTTATTTGCCTAAGTACGCCCAAACTACACTATATCAAATGAATGTGATGTATTTCAGAGTTTGAAAATTTATGAAAACACTGCAATAGATAAGTAGAAGTTAACGGGCGTAGCCTTTTAATCATTAGGACAGAAGCTTGTTTCTCTGATGAAATTATATTTACATATGCTAGAGTTAAGTGTCCCAAAGTAGCCCTCAAGCTTTTAAGGGAAATTAAAGTTTCATAAATTCAACATATTCTAATTCAAAGTGACCTTTACTTGATTCAAGTGAGTGATAAAGAACTACTAAATTAGCTATACAATAATCATTTGGAATATATTATAACCCTTGGGTTATGATATTTATTTTAACCTCACAATTCATGTAATTTTACCTTTAAATTTATGACAAATAAATGAGTAAGTAGAAGAGTAAGCATAGGAAAATCACAATACATATGTCTGATTCCGTTCGTAAGTCATTTGTGTTCAGTCAAGACCCATTGTAGGGTTACTTACTGGTTACTCAAATGACAGAAAATTACTTTTTCGTTTATTAGACAAACTCAAACTCAAACCCACAATTTGTGCAAATGTTTGAGAAAACTAGTTTGCACGAAAATTGTTTGTATCTTCTTTATTATTTATCTTTTGGCGATTGTACGTTTTTTATTTGTGGCAGCGCTCTTTAGGAAAAATATAATTTGTAGCTAGAGTATACTATATTGATAGTTGGCGCGCCATTATTTAGTCATGCTTGCGGCCGTTAGCTGTATGAAGTTTAGACATAATTAATGTATATACTTATACTGCCAAAATAGACTTGATTATTATATTTATTATTATTGGTATACGTAGGATGGCATGTTTTTAGGAATGATGAAAGATAATCCAAATTTAAGATACCCAAGAAGAACATAGGCTCTCAAAAACTTAAGGGTAGTGAAAAAAATAATTAAACTATTTACTTGAAATATATTAATTTCAGAGGTGGCTTAGGAGTGAACCTCGCTTTCCTTGGTTTGAGATAAAAAGGTATAAAAAGATATAGAAAATATTCAGCTGTCGTATAGTCTAACAAGAATTACACAGGTGTGCAAAAGAGAAGTGTAAAGAATCGACTTCTTATTTCGCAGAAACTCTTTTTTTTTAACATACACAAATCCACTACAATGCCTTTAGTTTCCGGATTTCATTAGATATAAGATAAAAATTTCTCCATGCGCTAGTTGTTGTTGTTATTGTGGTGGTCAATTTCATAGTCAGGGTACCAAGATAATTATATTTTGTTCTCATATTTTATTAAGTTAGTCTGGCCTGATTTGACTTCTAAAATTTAGAATTATGTGTCGAAATATTTCATATTTTCTTTCAACTCCTGACATTTCGTGTTATAAGCAGCAGAGAAAAGTTTTTAAGATTCATTTCCAATGCCTTTCGTAAACCAATAAAGGGCTTACGAAAATTTTAAACAGATTTAGGATATAATTGAACCCGGATTAGCACCCGGAGTAGCACTTAGACATTAATTTGGCTTTTATTTGGAAGATTTTGACTTGAGTCACAATGAAGATATCTTGATGAAAATTGGTAGACAATACTTTATTTTTTGAAAACGCAAATGTACCATGACTAAGCACTAAAGATATAGAATTGTAATTGCACTCATAAGCTAAAAATATTGAAAAAGTGGGCGCTACCCAGCCCTCTGCTTGGTTTATTGCACATAACTCCTAAACTACTAAAGCTACAAAACATATATATCTCCAAACCAACCCTACTGATTTCAACTAAATTTAGTCCGGAGCATTCTTCTCGCATTCCCATGTCATTATCAGTACAGAAATCAAAAAGTACTTAATATAACGTGATAAAAGTATGCACGAATAATACACTTAACATATTATATACATATATATATTAATTGTCCAAATCCAACCAAAACTGTTGAAGCCTCTAGTTACCGATTAAGTGGACCACAGTATCTATATTGGACCTTTGGCCCAAAATATCGATCAATGTATGAGATATACAATTGAAATTTTGAGAGAAGTAAGGAAAATTCCTTATAATAATGTGTCTGTGGCTTGAACAGGGTCAGTACTTCCCAGAGCCCCCATATACCTAATTTGAAGATTTTGGAACTTTCGGGTGACTTTGTACTGCATATATTAGCCAATATGTGAATTATCTCAGTGAAAATAAGAGAGCGTGTTTTACTCATCACAGTGTATCCTTATGATTACTTTTAGGATTTTCCAACATCCGTTTGACCTTACTTCAAATGATGGTGGTTGTATGTAAGGTACTTTATGAAGCCCAGGAAATTTTTTTAAATAGATAAAATCGGGTCGATGTCACCCAAACTCCTATATAATCATTTTCGTTTTTCTAAAAGCTCTTATGTCGAATATGCCGGTCAGAAATTTCCTGCAAGTTGCAAGAGTATAAAATGTTCGGTTTCATCCGAAATTAGCCCTTATTTACTTGTTTCTTTACATACATTTCATTGACTTTATAGACCTAGACTATATTTCTGAAATCTGATTCGTTGTCTGCGTTAAAAAATTGCACTGAGTGGGTGAAAGGTTAATATTTGGATTGTGAGCGGTGAAGATTCTCACAAATTTTTGCAAAATTTATAAAAATGCATAGATCGTTTAGGAGGGGATGTTAAGGAGGGAATTTAGTTTGTATGTGGTGTTGAACTTAATCTGTCAATATCGAAATAATGAATTGTAGTTAATACCATTTACATAGTTTTTAGTATGAAATATAAATTAAAACAATTTTCTCGGCATTAAAAGGATTAATAATTCATTACTTATATTTATAATATATTATCATCAAATTCTTACACCGCATGTCTTCTTAACTCGCTCCCGCTTGTATTTCAAATATATGCATACATATTTACAGATATCTGCATATAAGCAGCAAAAGGATAGACGCCACCTACCATTACAACAGCGACGTAGCACTACTAATCTCACCAATACACATACATGTGAGTAGCATTGAGCCTTGCATTTTCACAATAACACAATCAGTGCCATAAATTGTTTTGTTATAACGCCTTTTTTCACGTTAGACGATTTTATTATCCTGTTTGGGAATCCTTAACGCCCAGTTTGGCTTGCCGTCAAAAAGAAATAGAATGAGAATGAAAGAAATAAAAGTGAAAACAAATAAAACGAATGAAAAGCATAATAAAAACCCGAACAAACAAGAAAAATCGCTCAACAACACGGACACACTTAAGGCAATGAATTAGACGCTAACACACACATGCTTAAGCAGCAGAAACACACACATACACCCGGACGCAATAACAACAACAATAACTTGCATGCACTTTTGTATGAATTGGTTATAAATGCGAAGAAATAGTAGCTGGCGCACCCGTTTGCACATTAAAAACTCATAAAAATCGCAAATTGAATTGAAATGCTGGAGCTGGAGCGGGCCGAGAGCGGAAAAAACAACAACAACAAACTTTATATTAAATGAATGCAAGGAAGGAATGTAGTAGTGTAATGGCAAATAAAAAATATGTTAAAATATCCGCTAAGGAAGGGGCGTGGCACAATAGAAGGAAGTGAAGTAAGTTTCCAATGCCATAAAAAATAATTCCAACTTGGCGCGCCTGCTTTGGCAGTAGTGAAATAAAATGGAAGCAATCAATTAAAATTGGCATAAATCGAAGAATGTGGCGCACGTAAAAATTCACACATACACATACACACACGAAAATGCAATAATAAGCACTACATACACACATGATAGAATGGACCACGTAATGCTAGGTTTAAGTTTTTTTGAAGCTTTCCTAACAACATTCGTTATAAAACTTAACGAGCGCAAATAAATAAAATCGCAAAGTGCTGGAAGGCGATACAAATGGAAATTCGAGTAAGGGTGACAATAAAAAACCGATTAAAAACTGCTTGATTGGTTTCATGTTTGTAACTTGAAGAAGTAGCGGGTTAAAGCAATTCAAACACATGGTGAGCAAATTGCACATAATTTCACTTTTTCTGCGAGCAATATTCGAAATGAAAATCGGTAAATTGTTAGAGTTTTAAGCGAAATTTTGATACTTCATTAACTATTGTGCAATAGATACATATATACTGGGATGTACATTAATTAAAGAGATTTAACGTGCTTGAAGCTTTACCAAGCACATCTTTACGGAGCATAAAATAGAATGGACAGGTAGAATGGTTCTTGAAGTTCAGCTATGTGCCACACTCATGGAGGTTTAGTATTCATACTGAAGGCAGGCTGAAACAACTCAACCTACTCGAAAAAGTTTAGGCCTGTAAGCTTAACTTCCTTCTTGTTGAAAGCTCTAGAGAGATCAGTAAAGACTGCGCTCCATACACTGTTATTTGATATCGAAAGGGCTTTTGAATATAAGGAATACGCTAGTGTTCAGTTAAAAGGTATAAATCCTGCTGTAAAACGCTGGATCAGAAGCTTCTTGAGCTCTGGAAGGATAAGTGTGGAGTGAAACGACTTTATAATAACCAAAGAAGCATATGCGGATGACACAGGTCGTCTTAATATGGGGTAGGTACCCCTCTCAATGCAGCCCTCTATTGGTAATCGCAAGCGTCTGGGGTTGAACCCGGCGAATACGGATCTGCTTGTGTTTAGAAGGAAGCACAAAATTTCGCTAAGAAGGTTCCCTTCGACAAGTGGGACGCAACTCCCCTCAAGGACTGCACCAAGTACCTTGGGCTAGTCTTGGAGAGCAAGTTGTTGTGGAAGAACAATGTGGAAGAAAGAGTGAGAGAGGCTATCTCTCGTGCACTGATGTTATACAGCTGTTCCAAGACTAATTCTGCTCTACAGTGCAGTAGTTTAGTGGGCACTCATATGTAAATCCATCTCCTGAAAGCCAATGGAATAGGTTCAAAGGCTCACTGCGCTGTGCAGGAACTTTAAGAGCAACTCCAACGGCGGCTCTTGAACTGTTACTAAACCTACCATCAATAGACCTCTTCGCTGAAAACTGCGCAGCAAAATCGCCTGGACGACTATTGACTGCAGGAGAATTTACATATGGAACTCTCGGGCATAGTTCGGTGGGTAAAGGCGGTTTGGTAAAGTCTGACTACTTGATCCCACTTTTTAACTGGATAAGAAGGTTTAAAGGTATGTTAGCTGTGTGCGTTCAAAAATGGAGGCTGCCTCTCATATTGCTGGACCACTGAAGAATATTTCCAGCTGATATCTTTGCGATTGCGAAAGTCGCGCAGCTGAATTCTAATGCACCTGCGGACAATTCCAGAGTCAACATAAACGTAGACAGCCAAGCAGCAATCAAGGCAGTAACCTCGTATCGCATTTTGACCAAAAGTGTCTTGGGAAGCAGTGGAAAGTATTGTCAGAAGCAACTACACTTCTACTGTGTGCCAGGTCACAAAAGAAGGCCAAAAATTTAACTGGAATTGATACTGACCGCCAAATTGATACCATCTGATTAAATTTGAGCCGGATCGACAACCAAAAATGCATTTATTATCGCTTTCCAAATATTTTTAAATTTTCAGTGCTTTTAACGAATTTTGGCGCCATTCGCTAGATTTTTGGACAGTTCCGAATTTATCTACTCAACCGAATCATGTGCAGTTTTCAGTAAAATTATCACAGACTCGTCTGCTATACATGAAAAATTTGCTTATTGTCCTTAAATTGTTTATTCCTTAAATTATTATTTCCTTAAATCATTTATTCATTCGTTTCAATAACTTTTTTTTATTTAACTTTTATATTAGCTATCAGTTTCTTTACGAATTTCCGCCTCACTACTTTTTACTATCCAGCCAATAATTGGCGATCGTCCAGCATGACCAACAATCTCCATCTTCTCTCTTTCCTTTAATGTTAATATCATATTACGAAACATCCACCCTTTCTCTCGTATAATCGGGTTCTTATCAATTCTACGCGCTGTTACGCTTATTTTACCGTTAATTTTACAGCGAAAATCGTAAAAAGAATACACAAAAAAGTATAAAGCTTCGCTCATATGGGTGGAAAAGCGGGTCCCGCATTTTTTGTGCTCATATTTATGAGCGTGTGTGCGTTTGTGATTTTTGTTTCCAATTTATCAATTCGTTACGCTTCTTCAGTCGTACGTTTATTGCACGCGCTAGTGTTATATAATTTTTTTTATGTTATTGCCGCCAATGTTGTTTCGTTATTTTTAATTTTTATTATAGTCTGTTTTTTTTTTATTGTTGCTACTTTTTTGGTTGGCATGCTTTTAAGCGTATTCTCCGTTTTGTTTGCCGGCATTTCTGCATTGGTCGTCGCTCAAATTACGTTTTTCCTTTTCCGTTTTTAATGGCAGCTCGTAAAGTGTAGATTGTAGAGGTGGTGTGGGGTTCGCTGATGGAGGATATGAGATGCATATGTGATTGATAGGATATATAGTAAAGCAGGTTTTAGTTGGGTTTCACTTTTATGTTAAAAAAATGTTTGGCGCTTGGTTTTTTCATACCAGCGCAATATTTGGTAGAGAGTGCAGATTAATTTTGTGTACATGATGGTTATTAGGTAGGAAATATTGAGCCAGAAATAAAGCTAAGTGCATATATAAAATTGCTTGGAAGTAGGATTTATAAATACCTATAATACGCTACCTTCTGATTTTGCAACCGCTTAGTTACCTGTCCAACATTTAAACCTGATCATATATAGATATGCCCATATAACAAGAAAAAATAAAAAACAATAACATAGGTAAGATTAGAATAATCTGGTAGGTTTTGGTTTTGGTTCTTTCCGATACCAGATGGAGTTCAGTGCCTAGGTCGAAGAGGAGTAATCTTCCTTTAGAATGCCTGCACTTGACTCGAATTTTAACACACTCTGCGGCTATCGATACCTCGACCAACGTATCATACCGTGGGGACCCCAGATGCTTACAGGATAGTCTTGTCAATGCGAAACAAGTGCACAAGAGATGGTGCCCTGCTCTAGGAATTTCCTGTAGTCTCCTCCATTTGTCAACCACATCCTGCGGGCGTGTGGCCACCACAGTGACCAGTTTGTATTCCCACCATGTTCCTACAGTCTTTTCTATCGAGCGAAAATAGAATTTTTTTTTTAATGAATTTCGCAGTTTTTCACCCTGCTAGTTTGTTCCGTAGGGGTTTGATTTTTTTTTATCATGGTTCTGTCGAGATTGTAGTATGGGTTGTATATATGTGTTACCCAATATTGATCCCGTTTTCAGATGTTAGCCGCACAGCATTCTTGACAATTTCGTCCACTATTTCATTGTCTTGAATGTCTTTGTGGTCTAACATTTAGTATGTGAAGTTGCTTACTTCTGGCAACACTTAATGCCTTGATTGTTGATTGATGTCTCTGGGATTACCTGCGGGTGCATTCCGCGGCTTTCGCAATGGAAATACCCTTAGCTTGAAATATACTGCAGTGGTCCGCCAACTTAAAAGGTTGCCTTATACCTAACTCTGGACAATTCTATCGTCTATTTTCGAGCCATCCGTAGTGTTGCGCGTAGCCATTGCCCACCGAACCATGCCTGAAAGTTCTTTATGTTAATTCGCCTGCAGCCAGTACTCATCCCGCCGATTTCTTTTTGTTTAGTGAAGAGGTCTATAGGAGGTACTAGTTCAAGAGCCACTGTTGGAGTTATTCTTAAAGCTGTAGGTGAATTTCCGTACGCTTGTCCACCATACTGCTGCACCGTAGAGTAGAATTGGTCTAACAGTAGCTGTGTAGCACCAGTGCGTAAGAGAGAGAGAGGTTGTGTTGATCATCTGCCTAGACGCATATAAAGCATTTTTAGCTTTTCTCACCCTTTTTTCCACGTTGCGGTCTATTTATCGAAGGAAACTTCCAAGAGAAATTTTGTGCTTTCTTGTGAACACAAACAGATTCGTTTTCTCCGTGTTCAACCCCAGACTCGCTTTTGGATTGTATTGAGAGTGGTGGTCATAACACTGTTAATGGTCTGTAGGCACATATCTGTTATTAATATAGCAATATCGTCCACATATGCCGCTATCTTAGGGTCTTTGCCTTCCAAGTATCTTAGCAGTTTATTTACTAAAAGTCAAAATGCTTTTGATCTAACGTTGTATAACAGGATCAACAACTACTGACTGTAGAGACGTTGTTGAACGCTCAAGAATTGTTTAGGAATGCTCCAAGAGCGTATTCCTAATATTCAAGAGCCCTTTCGATATTAAATACTTGTTATGGAGTGCAGCCTCTATTGATCTGCCTATGGTATATGAGTGATCCCCCATGAAGAAGCCTCTAGCAGGCGCTGCGGCTCTAGTTTGCGCTTCGAAGAATTTCTCTAGCATTTTCTTAGATAATAAGTAAGATATTTTTAATAAGGCCTTTGAAATATTTGATAGTAATAAACAATTTTACAGCTTGCGAAACTTTTGAAACTTTTTGGGGTTCGCTTCCACCCGAAATGTGGCATTCCCTACTTCTTTTTTTCTTTCCCCTTCTACATGTTTCGAAGAATTTTTTATTTCGCTTAATAAAAATTGCCGGAAAAATATTTTTCCTGCACTAACAAGTCGTGTCGCGCCAGTTGATATAATGATGGTCGGGGAATGTCATAGAAAACACCAAAAAGCTGCAAATTTTATAAGGAAAATATTGTAAATAAATAAAGCAACTAATAAAAATGCCTCAGCAGTTCAGTGTGTGCATGCAAATTATGACTTCCTTATTATCTCGCCTGCAGCACATGTCGCCATGTCGCCACGCCTCAACGCGCTTACAACCTCTTACCCGTCAAATCGCATCCACAGAACTTGAAAGCGCTTGCTGTTGTAAAAGAAATCTACATATATATATATATACATATTTATCGACTATAAATATATGCGCTCGCATTGAAAACATTTTATTTGCAATAAAGCAATGAATAAAAATCAACGCAGATAATTTTCAGGCTCGTAAATTACGGTATTGAATTTCTGTGTGCGCTTGCACTTGTGTTGGTAAAGTGCGGCCATTGCAGTCATGGTTTCACTTGCTCAACAAAACCAAGGCAAGCTGTCGCTTTTCAACGGACAACAATTGCACAATTTTGAAGGAGCGTAGCTGCACTGATTATCTCCTTGCTGTAATTTCAGATCAAGCTTTTCACAACCATAATATATGTGTGTATGTGTGCATGTGCATGTGTGCATATTTTAATTTTCCTTTACTACAACTTTGCCTTTGCTGCACTCGCGCTTTGTTACATTCACTTGCATTAAATTGAAATGCGCTTAACAAAATATATTGCCGCATTATATGTTGAGAAGTTAATGAAAAGTTAAATACATGCGTATGTGTGTGTGTGCATGGCCTCTCACGTAAGTGAAGTGTAGTTCAATTAAAAATCCACTTTGGCTAAATTAAGCCATTGCACTTCACATATTTATTCTCTGCAAGCGTAAGCCATGCATACTTGAGTGTGTTTGTATGTATAAGGGAATGTATATATCTTCACTGGTGTACTTGTGCTTGCATGTGTGTACTCCGCTTGCTTTATTTAAAGTGCTTCTTACTGTAGCCGCAAAGCACGCATTTTGTTAAGGCATGCTTTTAGGCGCCCTCTTGTTTTGTATAATAGAGAGGACTGTACTGTAGACTGACTATATACATACATACCATAAAGTAGCGTAGTTTTGTTGAAGTAAGTTTTGCGAATATTAAATGAGAATATATTTGCAATAAAATATTAATTGAAATTCAAGTAAATAAAATAAGCAAAAAAAAAAAAAAAAAATAAAAAAAAACAAAAAAAAAAAAAAAAAAAAAAAAAAAAATTAAAACTATACAAAAATAAATAAAATAAAATAAAAAAATTAAATTAAATTAAATAATAAAATGCAACCAAAGAAAATTTTATCTGTGAAGTAATCATCACTAATACGTTGATTTTTGTGCTGAAAATCTATCGTTAATGGGAGAGCTCACGAGATAGAAGACTTCTAAAAACATGATATTCTTCGTATTATTTTCAATTTAATACATTTATCTGGCAAACATTTTTTGCATGAGTTGTTTAACTGTTCAAGGTAAATTTGAAATTAAACAAGTTATGAAGAGCTAAGTACCGGTGCAACCGAACATTTTATACTCTTGCAACTTACAGAAATCAAATCCCGAGAAGGGCCTTTAAGTGGTGGTAAGAATTTTATATTAAAATATGATGCTATAAAATTAAATTTAGTTTTATTGCTATATTTTAGTTCGCATCACCTAAAATTATATCGAAAACCTTTTAAAATTAGAGAAATGTATGTGATGTTAACTCGCTCGAAGAGGTTAACTAGAGGAACGGAAATCATAATATTGGGTGTTATGGGAGCACAGAAAGTGGCGGGCTGGCTGCATTAATTTTAATATTGTTCTGGTATACTTGAAAACATATTTTCAAGGATTTTTCCAAATACGTAACTCATATACTGACCGCCTTATTCTTCATAAGGTTTATTGGAAAAATGTAAAATCATTATATAAAGTATATTGGATTTACCCTCCAATCCTTTTCGATCCGATTTTATCCATTTCTTCCGCATACTATTAACATATATTAATAAAATGTTCCCTAGATTTCATTAAGGTACCCCACAGACCATCACCAATCATAAGGAGTAAATTCTCCGGGAAATTCCTGATATTAGATACATTTTAGGCGCCTAGATACGCTGTAATAGGTTGTCAAAAAAGTCTTACGGTATTTTTCGCTAGTTGACGCTGAGAGCGCGTAGTTCTAGTTTTATTCGTCGCATCGGGTCATGCTATACTTTTTTGGAAAGCTCATTTCACGCACTAACACGTGTTTGATTGACTGTCGTTTCTTTTAAGTCGTTCGTGAGTTATAACGTCGCAAACATGGAGCAAAATAAAGAGAAAATACGGCATACATATTTTACAGTACTACTACGATAAAGGCAAAAATGCATCTCAAGCCGCCAATAAAATTTGTGCAGTTTATGGACCCGTTACAGTTTCCATTTACACCGCACAACTATGGTTTCAACGTTTTCGTTCTGGTGTAGAGGTGGTCGAAGATACGCCACGCCCGGAAGGCCTGTCGTCGAAAATTGCGATCTCTGCCGTGTTTAGTTACTGATTTATCGCGATTTTAGTAGCTTGCTATAGTACCGTTATATAGGAAGTGGGGGGGTCTTCCGAATTCACCCATTTTTACAGTGTAGGTGGAGCTGCCAAGAGATTTATCCTGAGCGAATCTGTTTCTTTTAGCATTAGTGACCTAGAAGATAGTTGCCACTTGCTAATGCGAGCCGTCTCAGTATGAAATCTTCGAAAAATCGTTTCATTATCGGATAGTATATACTGAATAAAAACTCTCCCAAAATTTTGAAGTTGAAATTCAAATTATTACGGTCGCTACAGCGTTTCTTTTAGAAAGGGAACAGAGTGGTGATGTTTTTCAAAGGAAGAGTTTAGAAAATATCTAGTTCCTATTTGGAGATAATATTTAACATCATTCCCTATCGCACTATGGAAGTTTGGTTTGAAATCTTCCTATTTCAAAAAAAAAAAAAAAAAAAAAAAAAAAAAAAAAAAAAAAAAAAAAAAAAAAAAAAAAAAAAAATAAATAAATTCGAAAACGGGCGAAATTTGATAGTTTTTGTTCAAACCGCCGCCGTTTTGTTAAATTTCAAAAAAGCAAAAAAGCCTGTAATAGCACGATAGCGACTTTGCTACAGATTTATAATCTTTTTTGAAATTTTTGTTTCAGACTAAAACTGCCGCCGCAATCCTGGATTTTTTGTTTATGTGTCACTTAAACAATTTATTTAACTATTATACACCCAATAAATAAAGATAAAATCATAAAATCATTTCTTATTCGTAATGAATGTATTCAAAAAAAAAAAAAAAAAAAAAAAAAAAAAAAAAAAAAAAAAAAAAAAAAAAAAAAAAAAAAAAAAAAAAAAAAAAAAAAGCTGACTGATTACGTAATATCATTATTAAAAATAAAAATCGCGAAATTCGGCGATTTTTCGGAGGAGCAATACATTTTCTATAGTTCGGTACTGGTAGGAAGTTCTAAAACAATAGATACTTGGTGGAAGCAATGAAAGTATGATGTCAAGAGCCCACTTCCTCGGTAAAGGTAATGTAAGATTATGTTTGAAAACTTTGTAAATCATTAATAACATTGATTGGTTTTACTATATTGAATTCTCTTTCAGAATCATGTATTACTGCTGCCGTTATTTCTCGCTTACTTATTTCGTTGATTTTCTGTAGCAATTCGCTGGAGCGTAATGTACTTCCGTTTCCGCATTGAACTCGTCATGAAGGGCGAATTTGGAAGAAGAAGAAAATGAAAAAACCACACACACTCTTTAGCGCTTGCTTGCTGAATTTCATACCAACAAACGCGCTGCATCCCCACCAGCCAACAGATAGACTTTTGCACATTGCAATGCAATTATCCAGCAACAAATATGCGCTTAACCCCGACAAGCGCCAAGCGTGACAAGCAACTTTACCTTTTTTTCCATTCAACTGCTAGTTGAGCTCATTATTTCGTTTTCTCACAATACTGCTGCAGTTGCTTGTTGGCGGCAATTTGCAAGCGCGCATTATCTATCTGCTGCCAGGCAGCTGTTTTACATCACTCATACGCGCTGGTGTTCACTGGCTCTTTGACAAAGCACTTGCTGGCGTGGCAGCGTTGCCATCGCTGCGCTGTTGTGTAGCAAAAGCGTGTGTAATTCAATTTTTTTTCTCGCTCGTACAAAGGCGTGCTACAACAAACAGAATAAAATGTTGCTGTTTAAGTGGAAAGAGCGGAAAAAAGTAAAAATAAATTCACTCAACTGCACCGTATCAAGTTGCAGCGTTGAAGCGAATTTTTCGGTTGATTGTTAATGCAAAAACAAATACCAAAAAATGTTGTATGCAGAGGATGCTAACGCTATTTGCTGCAATTTTGCAAATTTAAATTTTCCATCACTTCTCTGCATTTCGTGTAACATTAGCGCTTGTGCTGTGGGGCTGGTTGCTGCCAAGGCAATACGGGTAATTTACTTGACTAGCTCAATTTGCTTGTTTATAAATTGGCTGTAATGCAGCGAAAGCACAGATGATACCCACTACAGTTTCTGCTCTTCCTGGTCTCTTTACCACC